>NC_084616.1:78884671-79067171 GCF_033978795.1 Nerophis ophidion
TACATATATATATATATATATATATACACACACACACACATGTCTTAATTAGATTATCCAGAGAATAGTGCTCAACACATTTTCCATATAGGAGGCCACGGGGAAGACTATGTCTCCCGGCTGGCCTGGGAACGCCTCGGGATCTCCCTGGAAGAGCTAGACGAAGTGGCTGGGGAGAGGGAAGTCTGGGCTTCCCTGTTTAGGCTGCTACCCCCGCGACCCGACCTCGGATAAGCGGAAGAAGATGGATGGATATATATATATATTAGGGGTGTGGGAAAAAATTGATTCGAATACGTTGTGTGATTCAGAATCGATTCTCATTTTTAAAAACATCGATTTTTTTCTTTAATTAAAAAAAACATTGTTTTTTTTTTAATCAATCCAACAAACCAATACACAGCAATACCATAACAATACAATCCAATTCCAAAACCAAAGCTGAGCCAGCAACACTCAGAACTGCAATAAACAGAACAATTGAGAGGAGACACAAACACCACACAGAACAAACCAAAAGTAGTGAAACAAAAATGAATATTATCAACAACAGTATCAATCTAAGTTATAATTTCAGCATAGAAGTGATTAAAAATCCCTCATTGACATTATCATTAGACATTTATAAAAATAAAAAAGAACAATAGTGTCAGAGTGGCTTACACTTGCATGGCATCTCATAAGCTGGACAACACACTGTGTCCAATGTTTTCACAAAGATAAAATAAGTTATATTTTTGGTTTGTTTAATAGTTCAAACAAATTTACATTATTGCAATCAGTTGATAAAACATTGTCCTTTACAATTATAAAAGCTTTTTTTTTTTTCTTAAATCTACTACTCTGCTAGCATGTCAGCAGACTGGGGTAGATCCTGCTGAAATCTATGTATTGAATCAATACACAATCCTTTTCAATAGGAAAAATATCGTTTTTGAATCGAATCGAAAAAAATTGATATATTATGGAATCGTGACCCCAAGAATCGATATTGAATCGAATCGTGGGACACCCAAAGATTCACAGCCCTAATATATATATATATATATGTATGTATATATATATATATATATATATGTATATATGTATATAAAATATACAATTGGTTCATGAATGAGTATATCCCTTTGGCCACCGTGTTCGATGGAGAAGTGTGATCTACAAAACGTGCAGGCAGCATACACCTTCCCCTTCCAGCTGTCCTGGATGAAATGAAATAATTTTTTACCAATCATTTTAGAACTTGCAAGCGTACTTCTTCTCCTTACTCGCCATGTCTTTTCTTCGTTCTTCTGCTTCGTCTCTGTTATGTTTTTTGGACATTACTATTTGCTTTAGTTTTGAAGCAATGCATGATGGGAATCCGGATTGTTGTGTGTCAGTGTATTAATGTGCCGGCTGGAATAAACACACGCTGAGAAATAGCTCTGTGGCTGCCTACTTTATGGGTTATAGATAAACCTATGGATAATGGAGACGTATATAATTGTCTCCTTTTCGGGTGAGAGAGGACGCTGAAGGCAGTGCCTTTTAGTCACGCCCACAATATTGTTGTCCGGGTGGAAATTGGAAGAAATCGGGGAGAATGGTTGCTCGGGAGATTTTCGGGAGGGGCACTGAAATTGGGCAGTCTCCTAGGAAAATCGGGAGGGTTGGCAAGTATGTATTCAAGTATTTATTTTCTTTTTGACGGGACAAAAAAAAATTGTTTGGGAAGTGTAATTTTGGATAATATTTAATTTAAAAGGTATCCATCCATCCATTTTCTACTGCTTATTCCCTTTAGGGTCGCGGGGGGCGCTGGTGCCTATCTCAGCTACAATCGGGCGGAAGGCGCAGTACACCCTGGACAAGTCGCCACCTCAGGTTTAAAAGGTAAATATTTTGTATTTTTTTTCTGTCAAGATGTAAAACACAAATACATTTAGTAAGAAATGACGGAATATTTTACTAAAATAGGCCACATAAAATGATGTGGCAGGCCAGATCTGGCCCCCGGGCCTTGAGTTTGACACCTGTGTACGATATCAACAATGCCTGAGTGGCCAGACAGGAGTGATTAAAACAAAAAACTAAAAAATTTTTTTTTGATTTTTCCCAATCGATTAGGAATTGTGACAAATAAGTATTGAGTTGTTATTTTGACAGCCCTATTAGATAGGTTTTATATCAAGGTTGTGGGCATCTTCTCCAACACCGCATTCCTCTTTGGAGGCCTTCAGGGACATTGCGGGAGAAAATGGAGAGAGAGAAAAGACAACCATTTTCCAAAAAGCTCTTGGTAGATGAAGAATTAAAATTCCGGTCTGTCTTCCCCCTGATTGATTTATTAATTAATACAGAGGCCTTGTTAACATGCACAGTAATGTGACTACATTATTAAACAAAGAGAATTGTTTCACATTCTGGAATGTGTGTGTGTGTGTGTGTGTGTGTGTGTGTGTGTGTGTGTGTGTGTGTGTGTGTGTGTGTGTGTGTGTGTGTGTGTGTGCGCGCGCGCGCGCGTTCTTGTATTTCCACCCTTCTTGAGACATTAACGAGGAAAAGTAGCTTCCATACGGAAAACCATCGCATCTAATAGAGAATGTCTCATTTGCACCCTCTGGTGGTGGCATCTATTAAAATGAGGGTGGTCCCAAAAATGAGGGATTTTTCAAATTGACTGTGTGTCGCTTTTAAAAGTGCTCCCCCTCTGGTCAACATATGAAACAACTAGTGTGTGTAAGAAATTTAAATACGCCCCCTTTGGCCAAAATTAATAAATAATATATATGTATATAGAGACATACTTTAATGACTTGAAGTTAATAATGAAGATTAAAAAACAATTACAACATTTAAACATTTTTTTTTTAATTAAAAGGCACTAAAAGCAGTCTTTTTCACACAATGTGTTGACTTTTTTTTAAATAAAATTGGGAACAATTTCTCATATTGTTTCTGTTTCTGTAATAGTGTAATATTTTCCTTGTAAAAGCATTACCTTTTTATGTAACTATTAATTTTTCATGCAAAATGGTGACGTTTGTCATATAAAATTCTGACTTTTATCACAATGTTGCCAATTTTTTGCTGTTCTTGTAAAATAGAGACATTTTTTCATTTAAATTATGACCTTCGTCATAATTTTTGCCAAGTAAAATTCTGATTATTATCATAATATTGCCAACAGTTTAAAGTTTTCTTATACAATTGTGACTTATGTTCAGGTAAAATTACGACTCGTTTCACAAAATTGCCAAAATGTTAAACTTTTCTTGTAAAATTGCGACTGTAATTGAGTAAAATTCCAACTTTCATCATAATATTGCACGAATGTTCAGTTTTTCTTTTAAAAATTTGACTTGTGTTGAGTAAAATAACGACTTTTGTTTAAATACTGCCAAAATCCTGCGTTTTTCTTGTGAAATTGTGACCTTTTTTCCTGGGAAATTCCAACTCATTTTTCAAAATAAGCTTTTTTATATTTGCATAGTACGTGTACTGTATACTATTAATGTTGTACATACACAAAGGGTGGTCCTGAAGAGGTAGGCATTTTTCAGTGGTCTCAAGAAGGTAAGAATTACAAGAATGTGTGTGTGTTTGTGTGTTCAACAGTCTTGTTGTTTTCTTGGAGGCCAGATGTTGGTGTTAACTATTGAAGCTTTCATTCTCTGTCGTTTTTAAGAGCCGTGCTGTCCTCTGGGGAGAGACACATCTGCCCTGCAAGACTGGCAGTGGTGTGCTGCAGAGAGGTCACGGACAACTTGCCCAAACTTGCTGTGCACGGAACTTTTGAGGTAGCGTGTCCTGTTTCTATCCCTTGCTGTTCTAGTACGGTCCAGTGTGAACATTCTGAACCCTGATGTGCACCAAACAAACGACCTGGGTCCACTTATAAGTTAAATTACTCGAGTTCAATTGTGAGCGTTACACGGACTCAAGACATAGACCAGGGATTGAATGACAAGAGAAGGTTTAGGTATCCATGTGTGCAATGTTAACTAAAAAAAAAACCATTTATTGATGTTGTACTTGTTTTATACAGACAGACTTAATCTGACCCCAGAGCTTTCCTCCATAAGATCTTATCTTTGTCCATGTGATGTCAGAAAAAACAAAAAATTGAGCAGTTTGGTCACAATACCCATCAATATCTTGGGAGGAGAAAAGGTGAGGCCTTTAATCCCAGGAACACCAAAACTACCGTCAAGCATGGTGGCAATAGTATTATGCTCTGGGCCTGTTTTGCTGCCAATGGAACTGGTGCTCTAAAGGGGACAATGAAAAAAGAGGATTACCTCCAAATACTTCAAGACAAGCTAAAATCATCAGCCCGGAGGTTGGGTCTTGGGAGCAGTTGGGTGGTCCAACAGGACAATGACCCCAAACACACATCAAAAGTGGTAAAGGGATGTCTAAATCAGGCTAGAAGGAAGGTTTTAGAATGGCATTCCCAAAGTCCTGACTCAAACGTGTGGACAATGCTGAAGAAACAAGTCCGTGTCAGAAATCGGAATCAGAATCAGAAATACTTTATTAATCCCCAAATGGGAAATTAGGATTTTCAGCACAATCCCATTCAAAAGCAGACAAACATGACAGGGAGACAGAACAGGATCGCTGACGGGTCTGCCAACTTCCGGCACCCCTTACAAAAATGGTGAGAAACAGGGATGAAGGGGGGAGGGTAAGAAAAAAAAAATAAAAAATCAGTCAATGCCTAGAACCCTGGAGCTGTAACGTGTAGATACATAACATGTGGTCGACCCTACATTCACATGTGGCGGCCCTAGATTCACATGTGGCGGCCTTAAATTCACATGTGGCGGCCTTATATTCACATGTGGCGGCCTTAAATTCACATGTAGCGGCCTTAAATTCACATGTGGCGGCCTTAGATTCACATGTGGCGGCCTTAAATTCACATGTGGCGGCCTTATATTCACATGTGGCGGCCCTAGATTCACATGTGGCGGCCTTAAATTCACATGTGGCGGCCTTAAATTCACATGTGGCGGCCTTAAATTCACATGTGGCGGCCTTATATTCACATGTGGCGGCCCTAGATTCACATGTGGCGGCCTTAAATTCACATGTGGCGGCCTTAGATTCACATGTGGCGGCCTTAAATTCACATGTGGCGGCCTTATATTCACATGTGGCGGCCCTAGATTCACATGTGGCGGCCTTAGATTCACATGTCTCGGCCTTAAATTCACATGTGGCGGCCTTAAATTCACATGTGGCGGCCTTATATTCACATGTGGCGGCCCTAGATTCACATGTGGCGGCCCTAGATTCACATGTCTCGGCCTTAAATTCACATGTGGCGGCCTTAAATTCACATGTTGCGGCCTTAAATTCACATGTGGCGGCCTTATATTCACATGTGGCGGCCCTAGATTCACATGTGGCGGCCCTAGATTCACATGTGGCGGCCTTAGATTCACATGTCTCGGCCTTAAATTCACATGTGGCGGCCTTAAATTCACATGTGGCGGCCTTATATTCACATGTGGCGGCCCTAGATTCACATGTGGCGGCCCTAGATTCACATGTGGCGGCCTTAAATTCACATGTGGCGGCCCTAGATTCACATGTGGCGGCCTTAAATTCACATGTGGCGGCCCTAGATTCACATGTGGCGGCCTTAAATTCACATGTGGCGGCCTTAAATTCACATGTGGCGGCCTTAGATTCACATGTCTCGGCCTTAAATTCACATGTGGCGGCCTTAAATTCACATGTGGCGGCCTTATATTCACATGTGGCGGCCCTAGATTCACATGTGGCGGCCCTAGATTCACATGTGGCGGCCTTAAATTCACATGTGGCGGCCCTAGATTCACATGTGGCGGCCTTAAATTCACATGTGGCGGCCCTAGATTCACATGTGGCGGCCCTAGATTCACATGTGGCGGCCTTAAATTCACATGTGGCGGCCTTAAATTCACATGTGGCGGCCTTAGATTCACATGTCTCGGCCTTAAATTCACATGTGGCGGCCTTAAATTCACATGTGGCGGCCTTATATTCACATGTGGCGGCCCTAGATTCACATGTGGCGGCCTTAAATTCACATGTGGCGGCCTTAAATTCACATGTGGCGGCCCTAGATTCACATGTGGCGGCCTTAAATTCACATGTGGCGGCCCTAGATTCACATGTTGCGGCCTTAAATTCACATGTGACAGCCCTAGATTCACATGTGGCGGCCTTAAATTCACATGTGGCGGCCTTAAATTCACATGTGGCGGCCTTAGATTCACATGTCTCGGCCTTAAATTCACATGTGGCGGCCTTAAATTCACATGTTGCGGCCTTAAATTCACATGTGGCGGCCTTAAATTCACATGTGGCGGCCTTAAATTCACATGTGGCGGCCTTAAATTCACATGTGGCGGCCTTAAATTCACATGTGGCGGCCTTAAATTCACATGTGGCGGCCTTAAATTCACATGTGGCGGCCTTAAATTCACATGTGGCGGCCCTAGATTCACATGTGGCGGCCCTAGATTCACATGTGGCGGCCCTAGATTCACATGTGGCGGCCCTAGATTCACATGTGGCGGCCTTAGATTCACATGTTGCGGCCCTAGATTCACATGTGGCGGCCTTAAATTCACATGTGGCGGCCTTAAATTCACATGTTGTGTCAGCCTTAAATTCACATGTTGTGCCGGCCTTAAATTCACATGTTGTGGCGGCCTCAAATTCACATGTGGCGGCCTTAAATTCACATGTGGCGGCCTTAAATTCACATGTGGCGGCCCTAGATTCACATGTGGCGGCCCTAGATTCACATGTGGCGGCCTTAAATTCACATGTGGCGGCCCTAGATTCACATGTGGCGGCCCTAGATTCACATGTGGCGGCCCTAGATTCACATGTGGCGGCCCTAGATTCACATGTTGCGGCCCTAGATTCACATGTGGCGGCCTTAAATTCACATGTTGTGTCAGCCTTAAATTCACATGTGGCGGCCTCAAATTCACATGTGGCGGCCTTAAATTCACATGTGGCGGCCTTAAATTCACATGTGGCGGCCCTAGATTCACATGTGGCGGCCCTAGATTCACATGTGGCGGCCCTAGATTCACATGTGGCGGCCTTAAATTCACATGTGGCGGCCTTAAATTCACATGTGGCGGCCCTAGATTCACATGTGGCGGCCCTAGATTCACATGTGGCGGCCCTAGATTCACATGTGGCGGCCTTAAATTCACATGTGGCGACCTTAAATTCACATGTGGCGGCCCTAGATTCACATGTGGCGGCCTTAAATTCACATGTTGTGTCAGCCTTAAATTCACATGTTGTGTCAGCCTTAAATTCACATGTTGTGGCGGCCTTAAATTCACATGTGACGGCCTCAAATTCACATGTGGCGGCCTTAAATTCACATGTGGCGGCCTTAAATTCACATGTGGCGGCCTTAAATTCACATGTGGCGGCCTTAAATTCACATGTGGCGGCCCTAGATTCACATGTTGCGGCCTTAAATTCACATGTTGTGTCGGCCTTAAATTCACATGTTGTGGCGGCTTTAAATTCACATGTTGGTGCGGCCCTAGATTCACATATGGCGGCCTTAAATTCACATGTTGTGGCGGCCTTAAATTCACATGTTGTGGCGGCCTTAAATTCACATGTGGCGGCCTTAAATTCACATGTGGCGGCCTTAAATTCACATGTGGCGGCCCTAGATTCACATGTGGCGGCCTTAAATTCACATGTGGCGGCCTTAAATTCACATGTGGCGGCCTTAAATTCACATGTGGCGGCCTTAAATTCACATGTGGCGGCCTTAAATTCACATGTGGCGGCCCTAGATTCACATGTGGCGGCCTTAAATTCACATGTTGTGTCGGCCTTAAATTCACATGTTGTGGCGGCCTTAAATTCACATGTTGGTTGCGGCCCTTGATTCACATGTGGCGGCCTTAAATTCACATGTGGCGGCCTTAAATTCACATGTGGCGGCCTTAAATTCACATGTGGCGGCCTTAAATTCACATGTGGCGGCCTTAAATTCACATGTGACTGCCTCAAATTCACATGTGGCGGCCTCAAATTCACATGTTGCGGCCTTAAATTCACATGTGGCGGCCTTAAATTCACATGTGGCGGCCTTAAATTCACATGTGGCGGCCTTAAATTCACATGTGGCGGCCCTAGATTCACATGTGGCGGCCCTAGATTCACATGTGGCGGCCCTAGATTCACATGTGGCGGCCCTAGATTCACATGTGGCGGCCTTAAATTCACATGTTGTGGCGGCCTTAAATTCACATGTTGTGGCGGCCTTAAATTCACATGTTGTGGCGGCCTTAAATTCACATGTTGTGGCGGCCTTAAATTCACATGTTGTGGCGGCCTTAAATTCACATGTGACTGCCTCAAATTCACATGTGGCGGCCTCAAATTCACATGTGGCGGCCTTAAATTCACATGTGGCGGCCTTAAATTCACATGTGGCGGCCTTAAATTCACAGGTGGCGCCCCTAGATTCACATTTGGCGGCCCTGAATTCACATTTGGCGGCCCTGAATTCACATGTGGCGGCCCTAAATTCACATGTGGCGTTCCTAAGTTTTACATTTGCCGGCCCTAAATTCACATGTGGCGGCCTTAAATTCACGTGTGGTGGCCCTAAATTCACATGTGGCGTTCCTAAGTTTTACATTTGGCGGTCCTAAATTCACATGTGGCGGCCTTAAATTCACGTGTGGTGGCCCTAAATTCACAGTCTAGTACCCGCATTCTCTTATTATGCAGCCACGCCGTTGTACCACGTGGCTTGGCATTGTCTTGCTGAAATAAGAAGGGGCATCCAAGATGACGTTGCTTGGATAGAAACATGTTGCTCCAAAACCTGTATGTACCCCCATACCATCACAGATAATGGCTTTTAAACTTTGCGCCTATAACAATCCAGATGGTTTGTTTCCTTTGTCCATGTTCACAGTTTCCAAAAACAATTTGAAATGTGGACTCGTCAGACCACGGAACATTTTTCCACTTTGCATCAGTCCATCTTAGATGAGCACGGGCCCAGCGAAGCCGGCGGCGTTTCTGGGTGTTGTTGATAAATGGCTTTTGCGTTGCATAGTAGAGTTTTAACTTTCGCTTACGGATGTAGCGACCAACTGTAGTTACTGAGAGTGGTTTTCTGAAGTGTTCCTGAGCCCTTACGGTGATATCCTTTACACACTGATGTCGCTTTTTGATGCACTACCGCCTGAGGGATAGAAGGTCCGTAATATCATCACTCAAGTGAGGTGATTTCTCCAGATTCTCTGAACCTTTTGAAATGATGGTGAAATCCCTAAATTCCTCGCAATAGCTGGTTGAGAAATGTTGTTCTTAAACTGTTGGACAATTTGCTCATGCATTTGTTGACAAAGTGGTGACTCTCGCCCCGTCCTTGTTTGTGAATGACTGAGCATTTCATGGGAGCTGCTTTTATAGCCAATCACGGCAACCGCCTGTTCCCAATTAGCCCGTTCACCGGTGGGATTTTCCAAATAAGCGTTTGATGAGCAGTTGTCAATTTTCTCAGTTTTTTTGCCACTTGTGCCAGCTTTTTTGAAACATGTTGCAGGCGTCAAATTCCAAATTAGCTAATATTCGCAAAAAATAACAACGTTTTCCAGTTGGAACGTTAAATATCTTGTCTTTGCAGTCTATTCAATTGAATATAAGTTGAACATTATTTACAAATCATTATATTCTGTTTTTATTTACCTTTTACACAATGTGCCAACTTCACTGGTTTTGGGGTTTGTATTTAGTTTTTGTTCAGTAAAAAAGATGGCCAACAAAAAAATTGAACCCACCACAAAGTGTCACCGCAAAACCACACAGAACAAAAGGAATTTGCCGCCCCCAAAATATCCCCAACTGTTATAATACGATACATTTCTTTACAAACTAGTTACCGCGTTACATGATTTTTTTTTTTGTGTGTGTGTGGCATCATTGTTCTACTGTCTAAACCAGGGGTCACCAACGCGGTGCCTGCAGGCACCAGGTCGCCCGTAAGGACCAGATGAGTCGCCCAGTGGCCTGTTCTAAAAATAGCTCAAATAGCAGCACTTACCAGTGAGCTGCCTCTATTATTATTATTTTTTTAATTGTATTTATTTACTAGCCAGCTGGTCTCACTTTGCTCGACATTGTTAATTCTAAGAGGGACAAAACTCAAATAGAATTTGAAAATCAAATTCACTTTTTTAAATAAATACATTTATTTTTTTTACTTTGCTTCTTATAACTTTCAGAAAGACAATTTTATAGAAAAAATTCAACCTTAAAAATTATTTTAGGATTTTTAAACAAATATACCTTTTTACCTTTTAAATTCCTTCCTCTTCTTTCCTGACAATTTAAAGCAATGTTCAAGTCAATTTTTTTTATATTAAAACATAATAAATACATTTTAATTTAATTCTTCATTTTAGCTTCTGTTTTTTCGACGAAGAATATTTGTGAAATATTTCTTCATGATTAAAATTAAAAAAAACAATCCTGCAAATCTAGAAAATCTGTAGAATCAAATTGAAATCTTATTACTATATGAGCTATATTTTGTTCTGGAAAATCCAGAAGAAATAATGATTTGCCTTTTTTAGAAATATAGCTTGGTCCAATTTGTTATATATTCTAAGAAAGTGCAAATAGGATTTTAAACTATTAAAACATGTCATCAAAATTCTAAAGTTAATCTTAATCAGAAAAATTATTTTTAGATTTTTTTCAAAAAGATTCGAATTAGCTAGTTTTTCTCTTCTATTTTTCAGTTGAATTTTGAATTTTAAAGAGTCAAAATTGAAGATAAACTATGTTTCAAAGTTTCATTTTCATCTTTTTCTTGTTTTCTCCTCTTTTAAACTGTTCAATTAAAGTCCTACTGAAAGCCACACAGTCTGATAGTTTATATATCAATGATGAAATATTAACATTGCAACACATGCCAATACAGCCTTTTTACTTTACTAAATTACAATTTTAAATTTCCCGGGAGTTTCATCTTGAAAACGTCGTGTAATGATGACGTGTACGCAAGACGTCACGGGTTTTTAGGAAGTATGAGCGCTGCGCACACACACAGCTAAAAGTCGTCTGCTTTAACGGCATAATTATACAGTTTCTTGGACATCTGTGTTGCTGAATCTTTTGCAATTTGTTCAATTAATAATGGAGAACTCACAGTAGAACAATGGAGTTGGGAAGCTTTAGCCTTTAGCCACACAAACACACGGTGATTCCTTGTTTAAAATTCCTGGAGGTGAAACTTTCCTATGGATCAAGAGAACATGGATCCCGACCACATGTCAACCAGCAGGTTTCGGTGAGAAAATTGTGGTTAAAAAGTCAGTTCTTACCGGAGAAAAGCTGAGCTTGTGCATTCCATAGCTGCCTTCGACTCCCCTGAGACACTGCGCAACAAGACACCCTTGGAAACACCCTTCCGACTATCAGGTACTATTAAACTCACTAAAACACTAGCAACACAATAGAAAGATAATGGATTTCCCAGAATTATCCTAGTAAATGTTTCTAAAAACATCGGAATCCGTCCCAATGCAATCGCGTTGTTTTTTTTTAACTTTTTTTTTTCTAGTCTGTCTCTATCAATATCCTCAAACACAAATCTTTCATTCTCGCTCAAATTAATGGGGAAATTGTCGTTTTCTCGGTCCGAATAGCTCTTTTTGTTGGAGGCTCCCATTAAAAACAATGTGAATATGTGAGGAGCCATCTAACATGTGACGTCATCGTCTGCGACTTCCGGTAGAAGCAGGGCTTTTCTCTTAGCACCGAAAGTTGCGAACTTTATCGTGGATGTTCTCTACTAAATCCTTTCAGCAAAAATATGGCAATATGGCCAAATGATGAAGTATGACACATAGAATGGACCTGCTATCCCCGTTTAAATAAAAACATCTCATTTCAGTAGGCCTTAAAGTGTTTTTTTCATTTATTCTCTACAAAAAACCTTCCGTAGAAGGAAATAAAATTGTCTGACAGAATGACAGACAGAAATACCCTTTTTTTTTTTATATTTATCTGTTTCTATATATATTTATTGTGAGAAATAATTAAGATGAGTGTTTCCACAAGATAAATATCAGAGTTAAAGGTAAATTGAGCAAATTGGCTATTTCTGGCAATTTATTGAAGTGTGTATCAAACTGGTAGCCCTTGGCATTAATCAGTACCCAAGAAGTAGTTCTTGCTTTCAAAAAGGTTGGTGACCCCTGGTGTAAACAAACCCTTTCCACTCGGGCCTCCCGCCCCACGCACGAGCATACAAGCTTTTTTCTCCCACGTGCAACACGATTAATGTGCACAAGGTGTTAATGCACGCCAAAAACTGGCCGAGCGAAAAGGTGCAATGTAGCCGCTGAAGTGAGGAGGACATGGACCCCTGGGGGACGCCTCTTGAGGACCGAGAGGTGTTTTTCAGAGAGGGTGATGGTGGAGGGAGTGTGTTTGTGTGTGTGTGTAGTCTTGTATTTGTATCCTTCTTGAGACATCAACAAGGAAAAGTAGCTTTCATATGAGGAGGTGTGAACAAGTGATGACATCAATCATGGTCCCAATACGAAAAACCATTGAGAATCTAATAGAGAATATCTCATTAGCACCCCTGGTGGTGAAATCTATCAAAATGAGGGTGGTCCCAAAAAGAAGGGATTTTTTTCCAATTGACTGTGTGTCGCTTTTAAAAGTGCTCCCCCTCTGGTCAACATATGAAATTTCAAGTGTGTGTAAGAAATTGAAAGGCACTCCCTTTGGACAAAATTAATAAAAAAATAAATATGCATATATAGACATACTGAACTAACTTGAAGTTAACAATGAAGCTTAAAAACACTTACCAAAAATTCAAAAAATTTAAATTAAAATGAACTAAAAGCAGTCTTTTTCTCACAATGTGTCGAATTTTTTTCTTAGAAAATTGGGAACAGTTTCTCATATTCTTTCTGTTTCTGTAATATTGCAATATTTTCCTCTTACAATTGTTACTTTTTTATGTAACATTATTTTTTCATGCAAAATGGTGACATTTGTCATATACAATTCTGACTTGTATTACAATAATGGCAAATTTTGTGTTGTTCTTGTGAAATAGTGATATTTTTTCAGTAAAAAAAGTAAAATTCCGATTATTATTACAATATTGCCAACATTTTAAAGTTTTCTTATACAATCGTGACTTTTGTCGGGTAAAATTACGACTCCTCATAAAATTGCCAAAATGTTAAACTTTTCTTGTAAAATTGTGACTGTTGTTGAGCCAGATATATATCGATATATATATATATATACATCTATATATATATATATATATATATATATATATATATATATATATATATATATATATATATATATATATGTAGGTGTGGGAAAAAATCACAAGACTACTTCATCTCTACAGATCTGTTTCATGAGGGGTTCCCTCAATCATCAGGAGATGATTGAGGGAACCCCTCATGAAACAGATCTGTAGAGATGAAGTAGTCTTGTGATTTTTTCCCACACCTACATATTGCGCTCTACCACGGTATCGAGCACTATTCTCCGGATAATCCAATCAAGACATATATATATATATATATATATATATATATATATATATTGGCATACTGTAATAACTTGAAGTAAATAATGAAGATTAAAAAACAATTACAAACAAAAAAAAATCAACAAAAAAAATAAATAAGTAAAAGCAGTCTTTCTGTCACAATGTGTAGACCTCTTATAAAACTGGGAAAACATTCTCATATTTGTTTGTGTTTCTGTAATATTGCAATATTTTATGGTAAAATTATTACTTTTTTTAAATGTACAATTATTACATTTTAATGCAAAATTGTGACATTTGTCATGTAAAATTCTGACTTTTATTACAATATTGCCAATATTTTTGTAAAAGAGTGACATTTTTTGAGTACAATTATGACTTTTGTCATAATTTTGCCAAGTAAAATTTAGATTATTATTATACCATTCCTCCCACCTCCAAAGACATGCACCTGGGGATAGGCCCCTCCCACCTTCAAAGACATGCACCTGGGGATAGGCCCCTCCCACCTCCAAAGACATGCACCTGGGGATAGGTTGATTGGCAACACTAAATGGTCCCTAGTGTGTGAATGTTGTCTGTCTATCTGTGTTGGCCCTGCGATGAGGTGGCGACTTGTCCAGGGTGTACCCCGCCTTCCGCCCAGTCGTACCTGAGATAGGTGCCAGCGTCCCCCAAAAGGGAATAAGCGGTAGAAAATGGGTGGATGGATGGATGGTAACATTGCCAAAATTTTAAAGTTTTCTTACAAAATTGGGAACAATTTCTCCTACTCTTGGTGTTCCTGTAACATTGCAATATTTTTCTCATAAAATTATCAGTTTAATGTAAAATTATTACTTTTTAATGCAAAATGCTGACATTTGTCATATGAAATTATGACTTTTATCACAACATTGCCTAAGTTTTTGCAAAATAGTGGCTTTTTTTGAGCGAAATTAACACTTTTGTCATAATTTTGGCAAGTAAAATTCAGAATATTATTATAACATCGCCAACATGTTAGTTTCCTTATAAAATTGGGAACAATTTCTCATATTCTTTCTGTTTCTGTAATATTGCAAAATTTTCTCGTAAAATTGTTTTTTTTAAATCTAAAATTAGTACATTTTAATGCAAAAATTGTGACATTTGTCGTATACAATTCAGACTGTTTTTTAAAAATAAAATTGCCGATGTTTTTGTAAAATAGTGACATTTTTTTAATAAAATTATGACTTTTGTCATTTGCCAAGAAAAATCCGATTATTATTATAAAATTGCCAACATTTTAAAGTTTTCTTATAAATTTGGGAACATTTTCTTACAATATTTGTTTCTGAAATATTGCAATATTTTCTCGTAAAAAAATATATTTTTTAGTGTAAAATTATTACTCTTTAATGCAAAATGGTGACATTTGTCACATACAATTCTGACTTTTATCATAAAATTGCCGATGTTTTTGTAAAATAGTGAAATTTTTCAAGTAAAATTATGACTTTTGTCATAATTTGCCCAGGAAAATTCCGATTATTATTATATTGCCAAAATGTCAAAGTTTTCTTATAAACTTGTGACATTTGTCGAGTAAAATTACGACTCTTTTCATAAGATTGCCAAAATGTTAAACTTTTCTTGTAAAACTGTGACTGTTATGGGGTAAAATTCCAACTTTTATCATAATATTGCACAAATGTTCAGTTTTTCTTGTCAAATTTGGACTTGCGTTAAGTAAAATGACGACTTTTGTTATAACACTGCCAAAATTCTAAGTTTTTTTGTGAAATTGTGTCCTTTTTAATTGCATAGTATGTATATATTATTTATGTTGTAAATACAAATCTTTATATATCTAGAAAGGGTGGTCCTAAAGAGGTAGGCATTTTTCATAAGTCTCAAGAAAGTAACAAAAACAAGAATGTGTGTATGGGTTTTTGTATATACTAACTATATAGACTATTCCACCCATTATATTGACTATATAGACTATTCCACCCATTATATTGACTATATAGACTATTCCACCCATTATATTGACTATATAGACTATTCCACCCATTATATTGACTAGACTATTCCTCCCATTATATTTACTATATATACAATTCCACCCATTATATTGACTATATAGACTATTCCACCCATTATATTGACTATATAGACTATTCCACCCATTATATTGACTATATAGACTATTCCACCCATTATATTGACTAGACTATTCCTCCCATTATATTTACTATATATACAATTCCACCCATTATATTGACTATATAGACTATTCCACCCATTATATTGACTATATAGACTATTCCACCCATTATATTGACTATATAGACTATTCCACCCATTATATTGACTATATAGACTATTCCACCCATTATATTGACTATATAGACTATTCCACCCATTATATTGACTAGACTATTCCTCCCATTATATTTACTATATATACAATTCCACCCATTATATTGACTATATAGACCAGGGGTCACCAACGCGGTGCCCGCGCGCATCAGGTCGCCTGTAAGGACCAGATGAGTCGCCCGCTGGCCTGTTCTAAAAATAGCTCAAATAGCAGCACTTACCAGTGAGCTGCCTCTATTTATTAATTTGTATTTATTTACTAGCAAGCTTGTCTCGCTTTGCTCAACATTTTTAATTCTAAGAGAGATAAAACTCAAATAGAATTAGAAAATCCAAGAAAATATTTTAAAGACTTGGTCATCATTTGTTTGAATACATTTTTTTACTTTGCTTCTTATAACTTTCAGAAAGACAATTTTAGAGAAAAAATACAACCTTAAAAATTATTTTAGGATTTTTAAACACATACACCTTTTTACCTTTTAAATTCCTTCCTCTTCTTTCCTGACAATTTAAATCAATGGTTAGGTTTTTTTTTGTTGTTGTAAAGAATAATAAATACATTTCAATTTAATTCTGCATTTCAGCTTCTGTTTTTTCAACGAACAATATTTGTAAAATATTTCTTCAAACGTATTATGATTAAAATTCCCCAAAAATATTCTGGCAAATCTAGAAAATCTGTAGAATCAAATTTAAATCTTATTTCAAAGTCTTTTGAATTTCTTTTAAAATTTTTGTTCTGGAAAATCTAGAAGAAATAATGATTTGTCTTTGTTAGAAATATAGCTTGGTCCAATTTGTTATATATTCTAACAAAGTGCAGATTGGATTTTAACCTATTTAAAACATGTCATCAAAATTCTAAAGTTAATCTTGATCAGAAAAATTACTAATGATGTTCCATAAATTATTTTTAAATTTTTTTCAAAAAGATTCGAATTAGCTATTTTTTTCTTCTTTTTTTCGGTTGAATTTTGAATTTTAAAGAGTGAAAATTGAAGATAAACTATGTTTCAAAATTTAATTTTCATTTTTTTCATGTTTTCTCCTCTGGTAAACTGTTCAATTAAGTGTTTTTTTTCATCATTTATTCTCTACAAAAACTTCCTTAAAAGGGAAAAAAAAGTACAACGGAATGACAGACAGAAATACCCATTTTTTTTTAGATATATAGATTTATTTATTAAAGGTAAATTGAGCAAATTGGCTATTTCTGGCAATTTATTGAAGTGTGTATCACACTGGTAGCCCTTGGCATGAATCAGTACCCAAGAAGTAGCTCTTGCTTTCAAAAAGGTTGGTGACCCCTGATATAGACTATTCCACCCATTATATTGACTATATTGCACATTTTACACCAGATTACAAAGTATTAGCATGCAAAGTGCTCAGAGCGACCAAGCTAGTAGACCCAATGCTGAGCAGAGGTGTCCTCTAGATGGCAGTATGTCACAAGGATAGACTTACAGTAGAGTGGAACATCCTGTCAGCATCATTGCACATTATATTAGTTGTTTCTTTGTCTTTTTTAGGGTCACGGGTGGTCAAGTCTCAGCTAACTCCCAGCTTGCCTGTCAATCAGAAGGCACATACCGTTAAAAAATGAACTCCGATAGACGCACAGTTGACGTGTTTATGGTGTATATTTGTGGATGAATTTTTTCTGCTTTGTAGTGTAAACAATCGTCTTTTTTATGGCAATTCTAAATCATGGCACTACCTACAGAGGGGAAAAACGAGTGCTCTCGCTATGAATCCAGCAGGGGGCACTGTGTCACAAGTCAATTCATTCTACATTCCAATGTGTCTGGGGGGGCAGGTATATCTAATTTTAGGAACACTAATACAAAACCTCACAATAATGTCTGATTGAATGCTAAAAACTTTTAAACTTATGTTCAATTGAATATAAGTTGAAAAGGATTTGCAAATAATTGTATTTGTCATGTCTTGTGATCATGTTTTCTTTAGTTATGTTCTGTTTTGCTTAAGACTCCACTGTTTCCTGTTTTTGCACTTCCTTGTTTGCTTTGTTTCCATGTCAACCCATTAGTTTTCACCTGTCCCCAAGTCACGCACCTGTTTTCACTAATCATGTAACTAAGGAAGTCAGCCTGGCGACTTTACCTCCGATACCGCCCATAGTTATGGTTCTTGCCATGCCACTTAAGTATTTGTTACTTCATGTCACAGTTATCGAGTTTTGTTTCATGTTCATAGTTTCTGCCTTAGTGGACGTTTTGATTTCACTGTCAAGTTTTTGTACCTCCTTGCTGGCGACTGGACTCTCACACTATTATGTTAGGTCCACTATGGACTGGACTTCCACGCTATTATGTTAGATCCACTATGAACTGGACTCTCACTATTATGTTAGATCCACTATGGACTGGACTCTCACACTATTATGTTAGGTCCACTATGGACTGGACTTCCGCGCTATTATGTTAGATCCACTATGAACTGGACTCTCACTATTATGTTAGATCCACTATGGACTGGACTCTCACACTATTATGTTAGATCCACTATGGACTGGACTCTCACTATCATGTTAGAGCCACTATGGACTGGACTCTCACTATTATGTTAGATCCACTACGGACTGGACTCTCACTATTATGTTAGATCCACTATGGACTGGATTCTCACTATTATGTTAGATCCACTATGGACTGGACTCTCACACTATTATGTTAGGTCCACTATGGACTGGACTTCCACGCTATTATGTTAGATCCACTATGGACTGGACTCTCACTATTATGTTAGATCCACTATGGAGTGGACTCTCACTATTATGTTAGATCCACTATGGACTGGACTCTCACAGTATTATGTTAGATCCACGATGGACTGGACTCACACTATTATGTTAGATCTACTATGGACTGGACTCTCACTATTATGTTAGATCCACTATGGACTGGACTCTCACTATTATGTTAGATCCACTATGGACTGGACTTCCACACTATTATGTTAGATCCACGATGGACTGGACTCACACTATTATGTTAGATCCACTATGGACTGGACTCTCACTATTATGTTAGATCCACTACGGACTGGACTCTCACTATTATGTTAGATCCACTATGGACTGGATTCTCACTATTATGTTAGATCCACTATGGACTGGACTCTCACACTATTATGTTAGGTCCACTATGGACTGGACTCTCACACTATTATGTTAGATCCACTATGGACTGGACTCTCACACTATTATGTTAGATCCACTATGGACTGGAGTGTCACTATCATGTTAGATCCACTATGGACTGGAGTGTCACTATTATGTTAGATCCACTATGTACTGGACTCTCACTATCATGTTAGATCCATTATGGACTGGACTCTCACTATTATGTTAGATCCACTACGGACTGGACTCTCACTATTATGTTAGATCCACTATGGACTGGATTCTCACTATTATGTTAGATCCACTATGGACTGGACTCTCACACTATTATGTTAGGTCCACTATGGACTGGACTTCCACGCTATTATGTTAGATCCACTATGGACTGGACTCTCACTATTATGTTAGATCCACTATGGAGTGGACTCTCACTATTATGTTAGATCCACTATGGACTGGACTCTCACAGTATTATGTTAGATCCACGATGGACTGGACTCACACTATTATGTTAGATCTACTATGGACTGGACTCTCACTATTATGTTAGATCCACTATGGACTGGACTCTCACTATTATGTTAGATCCACTATGGACTGGACTTCCACACTATTATGTTAGATCCACGATGGACTGGACTCACACTATTATGTTAGATCCACTATGGACTGGACTCTCACACTATTATGTTAGATCCACTATGGACTGGACTCTCACACTATTATGTTAGATCCACGATGGACTGGACTCACACTATTATGTTAGATCTACTATGGACTGGACTCTCACACTATTATGTTAGATCCACTATGGACTGGACTCTCACTATTATGTTAGATCCACTATGGACTGGACTCTCACTATTATGTTAGATCCACTATGGACTGGACTCTCACACTATTATGTTAGATCCACTATGGACTGGACTCTCACACTATTATGTTAGATCCACTATGGACTGGAGTGTCACTATCATGTTAGATCCACTATGGACTGGAGTGTCACTATTATGTTAGATCCACTATGTACTGGACTCTCACTATCATGTTAGAGCCACTATGGACTGGACTCTCACTATTATGTTAGATCCACTATGGACTGGACTCTCACTATCATGTTAGAGCCACTATGGACTGGAGTGTCACTATTATGTTAGATCCACTATGGACTGGACTCTCACTATCATGTTAGATCCACTATGGACTGGAGTGTCACTATTATGTTAGAGCCACTATGGACTGGACTCTCACTATTATGTTAGATCCACTATGGACTGGAGTGTCACTATTATGTTAGATCCACTATGGACTGGAGTGTCACTATTATGTTAGATCCACTATGGACTGGACTCTCACTATCATGTTAGATCCACTATGGACTGGAGTGTCACTATTATGTTAGAGCCACTATGGACTGGACTCTCACTATCATGTTAGATCCACTATGGACTGGAGTGTCACTATTGTTAGATCCACTATGGACTGGACTCTCACTATCATGTTAGATCCACTATGGACTGGACTCTCACTATTATGTCAGAGCCACTATGGACTGGAGTGTCACTATTATGTTAGATCCACTATGGACTGGACTCTCACTATCATGTTAGATCCACTATGGACTAGAGTGTCACTATTATGTTAGATCCACTATGGACTGGACTCTCACTATCATGTTAGAGCCACTATGGACTAGAGTGTCACTCTTATGTTAGATCCACTATGGACTGGACTCTCACTATCATGTTAGAGCCACTATGGACTGGAGTGTCACTATCATATTAGATCCACTATGGACTGGAGTGTCACTATTATGTTAGATCCACTATGGACTGGACTCTCACTATTATGTTAGATCCACTATGGACTGGACTCTCACTATCATGTTAGAGCCACTATGGACTGGAGTGTCACTATTATGTTAGATCCACTATGGACTGGACTCTCACTATCATGTTAGATCCACTATGGACTGGAGTGTCACTATTATGTTAGATCCACTATGGACTGGACTCTCACTATCATGTTAGAGCCACTATGGACTGGAGTGTCACTATTATGTTAGATCCACTATGGACTGGACTCTCACTATCAATTTAGAGCCACTATGGACTGGAGTGTCACTATTATGTTAGATCCACTATGGACTGGACTCTCACTATCATGTTAGAGCCACTATGGACTGGAGTGTCACTATTATGTTAGATCCACTATGGACTGGACTCTCACTATCAATTTAGAGCCACTATGGACTGGAATGTCACTATTATGTTAGAGCCACTATGGACTGGACTCTCACTATTATGTTAGATCCACTATGGACTGGAGTGTCACTATTATGTTAGAGCCACTATGGACTGGAGTGTCACTATTATGTTAGATCCACTATGGACTGGAGTGTCACTATTATGTTAGATCCACTATGGACTGGAGTGTCACTATTATGTTAGATCCTCTATGGACTGGACTCTCACTATCATGTTAGATCCACTATGGACTGGAGTGTCACTATTATGTTAGAGCCACTATGGACTGGACTCTCACTATCATGTTAGATCCACTATGGACTGGAGTGTCACTATTGTTAGATCCACTATGGACTGGACTCTCACTATCATGTTAGAGCCACTATGGACTGGACTCTCACTATTATGTCAGAGCCACTATGGACTGGAGTGTCACTATTATGTTAGATCCACTATGGACTGGACTCTCACTATCATGTTGGATCCACTATGGACTGGAGTGTCACTATTATGTTAGATCCACTATGGACTGGACTCTCACTATCATGTTAGATCCACTAT
Organism: Nerophis ophidion; assembly: GCF_033978795.1. Lineage (NCBI taxonomy): Eukaryota > Metazoa > Chordata > Actinopteri > Syngnathiformes > Syngnathidae > Nerophis > Nerophis ophidion. The sequence continues at coordinate 78,906,561 of NC_084616.1, forward strand.
GGACTAGAGTGTCACTATTATGTTAGATCCACTATGGACTGGACTCTCACTATCATGTTAGAGCCACTATGGACTAGAGTGTCACTCTTATGTTAGATCCACTATGGACTGGACTCTCACTATCATGTTAGAGCCACTATGGACTGGAGTGTCACTATTATGTTAGATCCACTATGGACTGGACTCTCACTATCATGTTAGATCCACTATGGACTGGACTCTCACTATTATGTTAGATCCACTATGGACTGGACTCTCACTATTATGTTAGAGCCACTATGGACTGGACTCTCACTATTATGTTAGATCCACTATGGACTGGAGTGTCACTATTATGTTAGAGCCACTATGGACTGGAGTGTCACTATTATGTTAGATCCACTATGGACTGGAGTGTCACTATTATGTTAGATCCACTATGGACTGGAGTGTCACTATTATGTTAGATCCTCTATGGACTGGACTCTCACTATCATGTTAGATCCACTATGGACTGGAGTGTCACTATTATGTTAGAGCCACTATGGACTGGACTCTCACTATCATGTTAGATCCACTATGGACTGGAGTGTCACTATTGTTAGATCCACTATGGACTGGACTCTCACTATCATGTTAGATCCACTATGGACTGGACTCTCACTATCAATTTAGAGCCACTATGGACTGGAGTGTCACTATTATGTTAGATCCACTATGGACTGGACTCTCACTATCATGTTAGAGCCACTATGGACTGGAGTGTCACTATTATGTTAGATCCACTATGGACTGGACTCTCACTATCAATTTAGAGCCACTATGGACTGGAATGTCACTATTATGTTAGAGCCACTATGGACTGGACTCTCACTATTATGTTAGATCCACTATGGACTGGAGTGTCACTATTATGTTAGAGCCACTATGGACTGGAGTGTCACTATTATGTTAGATCCACTATGGACTGGACTCTCACTATCATGTTGGATCCACTATGGACTGGAGTGTCACTATTATGTTAGATCCACTATGGACTGGACTCTCACTATCATGTTAGATCCACTATGGACTAGAGTGTCACTATTATGTTAGATCCACTATGGACTGGACTCTCACTATCATGTTAGAGCCACTATGGACTAGAGTGTCACTCTTATGTTAGATCCACTATGGACTGGACTCTCACTATCATGTTAGAGCCACTATGGACTGGAGTGTCACTATTATGTTAGATCCACTATGGACTGGACTCTCACTATCATGTTAGATCCACTATGGACTGGACTCTCACTATTATGTTAGATCCACTATGGACTGGACTCTCACTATTATGTTAGATCCACTATGGACTGGACTCTCACTATTATGTTAGATCCACTATGGACTGGACTCTCACTATTATGTTAGATCCATTATGGACTGGACTCTCACTATTATGTTAGAGCCACTATGGACTGGACTCTCACAATATTATGCTAGATCCACTCAACATCCATTTCACCGGTCCCACATCTGTGGTCCCCCCTAAGGTTTCTCATTGTTATCTCAGAGGGTTGAGGTTTTTCTTACCCTGATGTGGGATCTGAGCCGATGATGTCATTGTAGCTTGTGCAGCCCTTTGAGACACTCGTGATTTAAGGCTATATAAGTAAACACTGAGTGATGATTTTACCATTACAGCCCACTTGGGAATAGTTTTTCCTACCACGCCGCCCCTGAGCTGAAATGAGTTTGACACCCCTGATCCAGACCGAATGTCAACAGGTACTTAAAAGTCAACGTACTTCAAAGTCTTGCCGACTTCCATAAAATGACATAAAAAGGTAAACAAAGCATATATAGTGGCCTGAGACTTTCGCATGTTCCAGTAGTTGTCAGAATTCAATATTCTAACAAATAAGCTGAGGGTTCCTGGTTCGATCCCCACTTACTACCAAGCTTGTCACATCCATTGTGTTCTCGGGCAAGACACTTCACCCTTGCTCCTGAGGGAATGTGGTAAGTTAGCACCTTGCAAGGCAGCTCCCGCCATCAGTGTGCGAATGAATGAGTGAATGTGGAAGTAGTGTCAAAGTGCTTTGAGTACCTTGAAGGTAGAAATGTGCTATACAAGTGGATGCCCTTTACCACATTAAATGCAAATATGTCTTTTAGTACACCAGGAATATGCAATTGGAGTATTCCAGATGCTTGTAATGTTGTATTTTGACCACTAGAGTGCAGCATGTACTCAAAACTGGCTGAAACATATTGTTAGAGTCAAATTGTGTGTATGTTTCTATATTTCTGAGGGTCATAATTCTCATATTCCTATCTGCTGGTAAAACTGACATCTTTTTTTAAGTGTTTCCCTGTCGAGAAAGGGACATTTGTGCTCAAATTCATTAGGCCCAGAGTCATTTTTCTGCTCTCTTTTTGTATGAAGTGAAACACAATTATGCAGGCTGGAAAAGTGAGGACCTCCCTCTCATTTGCATAGTTTCCTAGCACACAAGTGCAATAATCAGCTTTCTGAGGGTCATAATTCTCATAGTCCTATCTGCTGGTAGAACTGATATCTATTTTAAGTGTTTCCTCATGAAGAAGGTGACATTTGTGCACAAATTCATTGGGCCCAGAGTCCATTTTCTGCTCGCTTTTTGTATGAAGTGAAACACATTTATGCAGGCTGGAAAAGTGAGGACCTCCCTCTCATTTGCATAGTTTCCTAGCACACAAGTGCAATAATCAGCTTTCCGAGGGTCACAATTCTCATAGTCCTTTCTGCTGGTAAAACTGATATCTATTTTAAGTGTTTCCTCGTGAAGAAGGTGACAGTGTGCACAAATTCATTAGGCCCAGAGTCCATTTTCTGCTCCCATTTTGTATGAAGTGAAACACACATTTATGCATGCTGGAAAAGTGAGGACCTCCCTCTCATTTGCATAGTTTCCTAGCACACAAGTGCAATAATCAGCATGTGTTTGTGTGTGGCTCACTCACACGGGCTGCTTGGCATGGCCTAATCAGGCGATATTATGAACAAGGCAGTCCCGCTGCTTTTTTAGGCAGCAGGTTTGTGGAGGGCTCGAAGCAAAAATGCATTCATTTGCAAAGGTTTATGGTGATTATGAGGATAAATTAACATTCATAATGCTGTATTTTATTAGCTTTACAACTGATTTTAGCTACTTTTATATGCAGCCTACATTTGCACTTTTTAATGGGAAATGAATTACCCTTCATTTACAACATACACTATATTGCCAAAAGTATTTGGCTACCTGCCTTTACTCCAGGGGTGTCAAACGGACCAGGCCCCTGAACAGGTTTAATCCGGCCTGTGGGATGAGTTTGCTAAGTATACAAATTTACCTTAAATCTTAAATGAAATAAACTGCTGTTCTAAATGTCCACTAGATGTCACAATGGCAATTCTTTGTATCTTTGTAGATGATGCTACATATGTACAAAACATAAACCACATGATGTCAGTACATTAGTCAAGGAAAATGATCAAACTACATAAATAACATCCTGTAATTTGATTTTGATATTTTTTTGGTAACACTTTAGTACGGGGAACATATTCTAAGTAACAAAGACTTAAGAGTTTTTTTGACACTCGGAGAGCATATTGTAGGTAACAAAGACTTAATTTAGAGTTATTTGGTTAGTGTTAAGGTTAGGGTTGTTGTATAATAACGCCATCTAGAATAAGGCATTAATAAGTAATTAATAATGACTAATTAAGAGCCAATATGTTACTAATTTGCATTTTAATAAGCAACTAATTAATGGTGAATATGTTCCCCATACTAAACTGTTACCATTTTTTTTTTTTAAATCGTGATGGATTGAAAATTAACACCAATGAGTTGGCTGATGAGCATTATCACATAATTTATTCAGAAAGTATAAATAACGACAAATAAAGAAAGAATACTATTAATCGCAACATGTAAGTTTAAAAAAAAAAAAGTAACAACATTATGATTTGTACATTTTCAGAATGTGCTCATTCTATTTTTAAAACCATCTGAAGTTGTCTTTATTTTTAAGTTATCTTGCCGTGATTTTACCAGTCCAGGCCCCCTTGGGAGTAGAATTTTTCTCCATGTGGCCCCCGGTGTAAAATGAGTTTGACACCTCTGCTTTTCTCACATATGAACTTGAAGTGCCATCCCATGGAATTGTCCAACATGTTTTGGTATCCTGGAGCATTCAAAGTTCCTTTCACTGGAACAAAGGGGCCAAGCCCAATTCCAGTAAAACAACCCCACATCATAATTCCTCCTCCACCAAATTTTGCACACTCCGAAATGTAGCGTTCTCCTGGCAACCTCTAAACCCAGACTCGTTCATTAGATTGCCAGAGGAAAAAGCGGAATTCATCAGTCCAGAGAAGGCGTCACCACTGTTCTAGAGTCTTGTGGTGACGTGCTTTACACCACTGCATCCCACACTTTGCATTGGACTTGGTGATGTATGGCTTAGATGCAGCTCCCCAGCCATGGAAACCCATTCCATGAAGTTCTCTGATTGATTGATTTGAAACTTTTATTAGTAGATTGCACAGTACAGTACATATTCCGTACAATTGACCACTAAATGGTAACACCCCAATAAGTTTTTCAACGTAAATCAATTCATGGTTACTCTGCGTACTGTTCGTGGGCTAATTGGAAGGTCACTTGAAGTTTGAAGCTTTGTAGCAACTGATTGTGCAGAAAGTGTTTGCACTATGCGCTTCGGCATCCGCTGACCCCTCTCTGTCAGTTTACGTGGCCTACCACTTGGTGGCTGAGTTGCTGTTGTTCCCAACTCTTCATTTTTTTTATACTAAAGTTGACTTTTGAATATTTAGGAGTGACGAAATTTCACGACTGGATGTGTTGCACAGGTGGCATCCGATGACAGTTCCACGCTGGAAATCACTGATGGCGGTCCATTCTTTCACAAATATTTGTAGAAACAGTCTCCATGCCTAAGTGCTTGTTTTTTACGCTCTTTGATTACAGTTTTGCACACTCTTGGCATTCTCTCAATGAGTGTCAAGAGGTAGTCACCTGAAATGGTTTTCACAGGTGTCATAGTTTTGATGCCTTCAGTGACAATCTACAATGCAAATAGTCATGTAAATAAAGAAAACACAATGAAATGAGAAGGTGTTTCCAAACTTTTGGCCTGTACTGTGTGTGTGTGTGTGTGTGTGTGTGTGTGTGTGTGTATATATATATATATATATATATATATATATATATATATATATATATACATATATATATATATACATATACATATATATATATATATACATATATATATATATATATATATATATATATATATATATATATATATATATACATATATATATATATATACATATATATATATATATATATATATATATATATATATATATATATATATATATATATATATATATATATATATATATATATATATATATATCCCATCCATCCATTTTCTACCGCTTATTCCCTTTTGGGGTCGCGGGGGGTGCTGGCGCCTATCTCAGCTACAATCAGGCAGGAGGCGGGGTACACCCTGGACAAGTCGCCACCTCATAGCAGGGCCAACACAGATAGACAGACAACATTCACACTCACATTCACACACTAGGGCCAATTTAGTGTTGCCAATCAACCTATCCCCAGGTGCATGTCTTTGGAAGTGGGAGGAAGCCGGAGTACCCGGAGGGAACCCACGCATTCACGGGGAGAACATGCAAACTCCACACAGAAAGATCCGGAGCCTGGATTTGAACCCAGGACTGCAGGATCTTCGTATTGTGAGGCAGACGCACTAACCCCTCTGCCACCGTGAAGCCCAATATATATATATATATATATATATATATATATATATATATAGTGGGGCAAAAAAGTATTTAGTCAGCCAGCGATTGTGCAAGTTCTCCCACTTCAAATGATGACAGAGGTGTGTAATTTTCATCATAGGTACACTTCAACTGTGAGAGGCAGAATGTGGAAAAAAATCCAGGAATTCACATTGTAGGAATTTCAAAGAATTTATTTGTAAATTGTGGTGGAAAATAAGTATTTGGTCAACCATTCAAAGCTCTCTCTGATGGAAGGAGGTTTTGGCTCCAAATCTCACGATACATGGCCCCATTCATTCTTTCCTTAACACGGATCAATCGTCCTGTCCTCTTAGCAGAACAGCAGCCCCAAAGCATGATGTTTCCACTCCCATGCTTCACAGTAGGTATGGTGTTCTTGGGATGCAACTCAGTATTCTTCTTCCTCCAAACACGACGAGTTGAGTTTATACCAAAATGGATACATGGATGATACAGCAGAGGATTGGGAGAATGTCATGTGGTCAGATGAAACCAAAATAGAACTTTTTGGTATAAACTCAACTTGTCGTGAAGCATGGGGGTGGAAACATCATGCTTTGGGGCTGTTTTTCTGCTAAGGGGACAGGACGATTGATCCGTGTTAAGGAAAGAATGAATGGAGCCATGTATCGTGAGATTTTGAGCCAAAACCTCCTTCCATCTGTGAATAGTTGACCAAATACTTATTTTCCACTGTAATTTACAAATAAATTATTTAAAACTCCTACAATGTGAATTCCTGGATTTTTTTTTCACATTCTGTCTCTCACAGTTGAAGTGTACCTATGATGAAAATTACGGACCTCTGTCATCATTTGAAGTGGGAGAACTTGCACAATCGCTGGCTGACTAAATACTTTTTTGCCCCACTGAATATATATATATATATATATATATATATATATATATATATATATATATATAATAATTGATCCAAAAATATATATATTTAAAAATATATATTTTTGATTTTTTTTGATCGATATAAAAATAAGGATTAATTTTAAAATTAATATTTTTGTCACCTATTAGTGGGGAAGCTCAGACTTGTCAGTCTAGGGGTTGTTATTTGTTCATTTAAATTATTTGTTGATTTATTTACAGACGTGAAGTGAATTATACTAGTCTATATATATATATATCAGACATAATTGTTTATTTTGTTAATTTCAGAGTTTGTTTTGCAAAAGTGTAATTCATCCCTAGAAGCGTACAGTTTATGGACAGGGACCCACAGTTAAAAGAGACATCATAGCACCTACAAAATTCAGTAGAATACAATTAATTCCCAAACTTACCCACCCGATACCCATTTACAATTCCATACCAACCTACCAACAGGTTGACATTCATAAAGAAGGAATCTTTAAATCCACCAAATCACTCCCGATATCCTATTTTTCAAATGTTATTAAAAAGTGGCATCTTGAAGATTTGCGATCATCTCATCATACATACAGAGGTCAGGACTAGAACTATCCGACTAACGTGAAATCCTCCGCCATGTGGGGTGTGCTGAATATACGCAGGAACACATTTCGCTTAAAACGCTTTTTGAAAATGTTTAAAAAATGTGATTCTTTATAAGGCTACCAATCTCCTTCTAGAACACCAGACCTCTACAGATTGTCCTACAGCTTGTACACTTTAGATGAGGATGTTTCCCTCTTAATAAAAGTTTACTTCTAGTGTTGTATCTGGTGTTATAGGTCACTGAAGCGTTCGGGAGATACAACTGTTTATCATCTCAGAAATATTTCTAAAGTGAATTTGCTGTCAAAATTGCATATGGAAATGATCATTCACTCTTTCGTTTCCTCTCGTATCGACTATTGCAATTCTCTCTTCAACAAGTCAACGCTAAAGAGACTTCGGACTGTACACAATGCAGCTGCCAGACTTTAGACCCCCATTGTATCCAATCTTCATTGGCTTCCAGTCAAATTCCATATTCAATCAATCGATGTATATCTATATAGCCCTAAATCACGAGTGTCTCAAAGGGCCGCACAAACCACAACGACATCCTCGGTTCAGATCCTACATCAGGGCAAGGAAAAACTCAACCCAATGAGACAATGCGAAACCTTGAAGAGGACCGCAGATGCAATGGATGTCGAGTGGATCTAGCATAATATTGTGAGAGTCCAGTCCATAGTAGATCTAACATAATAGTGAGAGTCCAGTCCATAGTGGGGCCCACAGGAGACCATCCCGAGTGGAGACAGGTCAGCAGCGCAGATATGTCCCCAACCGATGCACAGGCGAGCGGTCCACACCGGGTCCCGACTTTGGACAGCCAGCACTTCATCCATGGCCACCGAACCTGTGCCCCCGCCTCTCCACGAGGGAGAGGGGGGCAGAGCAGAGCAGAAAAGAAACAGCAGATCAACTGGTCTGAAAGGAGGGTCTATTTAAAGGCTAGAGTTTACAAATGAGTTTTAAGATGAGACTTAAATGCTTCGACTGGGGTAGCCTCTCTAACTGTTACTGGGAGAACATTCCAGAGTACTGGACCCCCAATAGAAAACAGGGTCTTCTAAAGATCCCCAAAACTTGTTCTGAAACCCATGGAGACCAGGCTGTAGCTCCCAGACTCAGGAACAACTTGCACCAGTCCCTCCGTGATCTTGACTGTGTTGACACTTTTAAGAAACGTTTGAAAACATATCTTTTTAGTGAAGCTTTTAGTTAATGCACCTTTAAACTATCATTTATAATCCACTTTGTATCCTTTTTATGTTGCTGCTCTTGTTTTAGTTGAATTGTTGTCTTACTTCAACATTGTTTGGTACATCTGACAAAAGCGCTCTATAAATAAAATGTACTTACTTACTAACTGCCGCCTTCAATCAATCGAGATACTTGACATTACTCTCAACCCCAAGGATGCATTTCACCCGTTTCCAGGTGAGAACTATGCCTTTTAGATTTGGTGGTGCTGAGTAGGCGTGTGGCTCCGAACACGGGTCAAGGCTGTGATTCTGCTTGGCATAACGGTTTCTTAAAATTGCAAGTACGACTATCGCTCAATTTTCCCAAACCTAAAAGTGTTCATTAATTTCAAAGGCTGCGGGAGGAAGTTGCTCGGTCAACCATGTGGTTTTTCACAGCCTGACACCTTCTTTTTGCACAGTGAAACAGAAACTAAACAGGATTTCCCCTCCTTGGTTAATTAGCTGTCGGCCCACAAACACACTCTCCCACTCCAAGCTTTGCTGTCCGCTTCATTTCATCCCACATTATGGATCACCTGGAAGTTAAAGCAGAAAATAACTGTAGATGCACCTCTTCCTCATTTGTTCTCACTCAATATCACCCTCCACCGCAGAGAAACCCAAACAGTTTTAATTAGACATTTGAGATGCGAAGATCAGTTCGCAGCCGAGCGTTCAGCGACTGGAATGAGGATCATCATCTCCAAATATGAGGCGATAGTTCTCAGCAGGAAACCGATGGTTTGTACAGTCTGGGTAGAGAACAAGCCTCTGTCTCAGGAGGAGGGATTTAAGTATCTCGGGGTCTTGTTCACAAGTGAGGGAAAGATAGAGAAGGAAATCAGCCGTAGAATCGGAGCAGCTGGGGCAGTATTGCAGTCTCTCTGCCGCACTGTTGTGACCAAACGAGAGCTGAGCCAGAAGGCAAATCTTTCAGTCTACCGAGCTATCTACATTCCTACTCTCACCTATGGTCATGAAGTGTGGGTCACGACCGAAAGAATAAGATCGTGGATACAAGCGGCCGAAATGAGTTTCCTCAGAAGGGTGGCTGGCATCTTCCTTAGAGATAGGGTGAGGAGTTCAGTCACCCGAGAGATTCAAAGTAGAGCCGCTGCTCCTTTGCTTGGAAAGGATCCAGCTTAGGTGGTTCGGGCATCTCGTGCGGATGTCTCACGACCGTGGCCCTAGGGACGTCCTTGTGTATTTGGAGTCTGCATAGTCTGGATCGGTTCGCAGCCGAGTGTTCAGCGGCTGGAATGAGGATCAGCATCTCCAAATCTGAGGACATGGTTCTCAGCAGGAAACCGATGGTTTGTACAGTCCAGGTGGAGAACAAGCCTCTGTCCCAGGTGGAGGAGTTTAAGTATTTCGGGGTCTTGTTCACGAGTGACGAAAAGAGAGAGAAGGAAATCAGCCGGCGGAACGGAGCAGCTGGGGCAGTATTGCAGTCTCTCTGCCGCACTGTTGTGACCAAACGAGAGCCGAGCCAGAAGGCAAATCTCTCGATCTACCGAGCTATCTACATTCCTACTCTCACCTATGGTCATGAAGTGTGGGTCATGATCGAAAGTATAAAATCGCTGATACAAGCGGCCACAATGAGTTTCATCGGAAGGGTGGCAGGCATCTCCCTTAGAGATAGGGTGAGAAGTTCAGTCACCCGACAGGGACTCTGAGTAGAGCCGCTGCTCCTTCGCTTGGAAAGGAACCAGCTTAGGTGGTTCGGGCATCACGCGTAGATGCCTCACGAGCGTCTCCCTAGGGAGGTCCTCGTTGCACGTCCCACTGGGAGGAAACTCTGCGGCAGGCCAAGGACCAGATGGGGGGGATTACATCTCTTTTCTGGCCTGGGAACGCTTCGGGATCCCCCAGGAGGAAGTTGCTAATTGTTAGTTGAGGAAAGTTTTGGGGTCTCTGCTGGAGCGGTTGTCCCAGCGACCCAATTCCGGATAAGCGGTTGAAGATGGATGGATGGATGGATGGAGCAAAGCCTTGTCAACAATCTACTGCACAATAAGTTCCATCCACCATTAGTCATCAGTAGGAATACATATCGTTATGATTTTATCGGCACAATACCCTTATCGATACCGGTATTTGTCGGTCCCATATGTAATTAGTGGAAAAAATAATGTGAAAAAAGATGTTTCTATTCATTGCAATGAACTGAAAATAATATTTATACCTGGCATGCATGTGCAGAGAACACACCTTTTACATGATGTATCAAAAGTATATCCTAAATGAATACAGTCAATAAGCATTTACGCATGTAACAAAAGGAATTATTTGTGTTTATTTGAGTGACGGACCGGAAACCATATTGAGTGTTGACAGATACCTGGCTATCTTGCTTCAAAGCAACTTAATGGATTTTAATATTACATCAATATTTCACTTTTTGAGTTGATTAATATTGGGATGTGGATTAATGGATCCCTAGGATGGTTGATTAAACACGGTTCTGACTGGTCGTGAGTAAAGTGCGTTCCAACTTTTGAGGAGGAAATATTGTCGTTACACACTATTGTGTGGTGTTGCTTCCTTATTTGTCATTATTCCCAGCTGATTTTAATGTGTAGCAGTGGCAACTGAACTGAATTTGAGAGCAATTCATAATACAGATAGCTGTGTCGTTAGTCCAGAATCTTTCCGGTCCTCATGGACTGACCTAATTAGGAACAGGTTCCAATAAATACCAGTACTCAGAATACATGTCTCGTCTTCAGGACCTATTATTTCACGTTTTTCTTGCTGGGTTCAGTTTAAAGAAACTCTGGTCATGCTTACTGGAGATTTTCCCGGCAATAAGGGAAATTGTGGTTGCTCTGTTTTGAAATGACCAACTGGCTACTGAGGTGCAACTGTAGTATTTATATTTGTTGTGAAGGCCTGACTTCACTGGCTTGAGGATATTAGGTTGACGATAGTGTCGCACATCTTCCACCTTTTGGCATCAAAGTACAGTAAATGTGTTTTCATATTTTTTATATTACTACCAAAGTTTGACACTGAATGCAATTTACTGTTGAAATTTTGTCCGGATCATGGTCCACCTGGAGCTATTACGTCCAGATGACCGATATGTCTACTTTTCGCTCCTGAAAATTAATCTGGCAGTCATTTTTCATCTGAACTAGGTTTTGAGTAACAGGCAAATGTTGTTATTGCAGACTTTTGTGTGGTGTTGCTTCCTTATTTGTCATTATCCAAAGCTAAATTTAATGTGTAGCAGTGGCAGCCGAACTGAATGTGAGAGTGTGTCATTATTACGTCGGTCAGCTGGAACAAAACTACAGATTCTCAGGTTTGTCCCTGACAGTTTGGTTTTGTTTTAGTTTTTCCTCTCTGTTTAGTTCCTGTCAGCACTCTTATTTTGGTTCTGTTTTCTGTTTGTCTCCCTGACTGCTGTGTGCCCTCAACTGTGGCTGGTTAGCACCTGCCCACACCTGGTGTCAATCAGCCAGGCTGTTTAGACCTGCTTTCTCCTCCAGTCAGTGCTGGATTATTGTCACTAATACCTGTCGATGTCATTTTTACTTTTCTTTCCTACTGGTCGTGTCGATGTCTGTGTAGCTTACTGTCTTTTGGTTCCCTGCTTCCAGTTTGTTTGTTCCTAGTTCCTATTGGCTGGATCCCTGTTCCCTGTTTCCAGTCTGTCCTCCCAGTTTCTGGTTTGTGTTTCTCCTTTATTTTTATACTTTTGGACATTAAGTTATGTTTTCTTGCAAAATGCCTGCCACCTTCTCTGCATCTTGGGGTTCGTCACAAACTCAACCTGACACAGATGGCAGTATCATTAGTCTAGAGCAGGGGTCACCAACGCGGTGCCCGTAAGGACCAGATGAGTCGCCCGCTGGCCTGTTCTAAAAATAGCTCAAAAAGCAGCACTTACCAGTGAGTTGCCTCTATTTTTTCCTTTTTATTTATTTACTAGCAAGCTGGTCTCACTTTGCTCGACATTTTTAATTCTAAGAGAGACCAAACTCAAATAGAATTTGAAGAAAATATTTTAAAGACTTGGTCTTCACTTGTTTAAATAAATTCATGTATTTTTTTTACTTTGCTTCTTATAACTTTCAGAAAGACAATTTTAGAGAAAAAAAATACAACCTTAAAAATTTTTTTAGGATTTTTAAACACATATACCTTTTTACCTTTTAGATTCCTTCCTCTTCTTTCCTGACAATTTAAATCAATGTTCAAGTATTTTTTTTTTTATTATTGTAAAGAATAATAAATACATTTTAATTTAATTCTTCATTTTAGCTTCTGTTTTTTCGACAAAGAATATTTGTGAAATATTTTTTCAAACTTATTATGATTAAAATTCAAAAAAAATATTCTGGCATATCTCGAAAATCTGTAGAATCAAATTCAAATCTTATTTCAAATTATTCTGAATTTCTTTTAAATTTTTTGTTCTGAAAAATGTAGAAGAAATAAGGATTTGTCTTTGTTAGAAATATACCTTGGTCCAATTTGTTATGTATTCTAACAAAGTGCAAATTGGATTTTAACCTATTGAAAACATGTCATCAAAATTCTAAAATTAATCTTAACCAGGAAAAATTACTAATGATGTTCCATAAATTATTTTTTAATTTTTTTCAAAAAGATTCAAATTAGCTAGTTTTTTCATTCTTTTTTTTCGGTTGAATTTTGAATTTTAAAGAGTCGAAATTGAAGATAAACTATGTTTCAAAATTTTATTTTCATTTTTTTGGTGTTTTTTTCTCTTTTAAACCGTTCAATTAAGTGTTTTTTTCATCATTTATTCTCTACAAAAACCTTCCGTAAAAGGGAAAAAAATGTATGACGGAATGACAGACAGAAATACCCATTTTTTTTATACATATATAGATTTATTTATTAAAGGTAAATTGAGCAAATTGGCTATTTCTGGCAATTTATTTAAGTGTGTATCAAACTGGTAGTCCTTGGCATTAATCAGTACCCGAGAAGTAGCTCTTGCTTTCAAAAAGGTTGGTGACCCCTGGTCTAGAGTCTTCACGGTCCTCATGGACTGACCTAATTAGGAACCGGTACTAAAAAAATACAGGTAGTCTGTATACATGTCTTGTCTTCAGGACCTAGGATTTCACGTTTTTCACGCTCAGTTCAGTTAAAAGAAACTCCGGTCATGCTTACCGGAGATTTTCCCGGCAATAAATGCAATAGTGGTTGCTCTGTTCTGAAATGACCAACTGGCTACTGAAGTGCAACCGTGGTATTTTATATTTGTTGTGAACGCCTGACTTTACTGGATTGAGGATATTAGGTTGACGTAAAATTCTTGAGAAATTATTTGTATATAGACTTGATAAGTTCATTGACAAACATGAGCTATTGAATGACCATCAGTATGGGTTCAGGAGTAATCCATCTACATCTCTAGCAGTGATGGACTTTGTCGAAAACATAGCGACAGCTATAGAAAAAAATCAACACACCGATCATTCCTTACTTCTGCAAAAATAGGAAACTATGGCATAAGAGGTGTTTCACATCGGTGGTTACGTAGTTTTTTAAGTAACAGATCTCAATATGTGGAAATTAATAAGACTAAATCACAGCTAAGAAGAGTAACTTGTGGGGTTCCACAAGGCTCTGTATTGGGACCATAGTTATTTATACTTTACCTAAATGATATTTGTTCAGTATCTAATAAATTAAAATGTATTATGTTTACAGACGATTCAAAGGTGTATTGTTCAGGAGAAGACTTGAAGGAAGTGTTGAGGATAATAGAGGTTGAGTTAATTCAGCTAAAAAAATGGTTTGATATTAATAAGTTATCATTAAATGATAAGAAAACCAAATTTATGGTGTTTAGTGGTGCAAAAACAAATTGTGAAGCAAAATTAAGATTAAATCAAGTTGAAATTGATAGAGTATATGAAGCTAAATTCTTGGGAATAATAATTGATCATAAAATGTGTTGTAAATCACATATTTAATATATGAATGGAAAAATATCCAAATCTATTGCTATTCTTTATGAAGTAAGACACATGCTGAATAAGAAATGCTTGCATATGTTGTATTATTCTTTTATTTTTCCATATGTAACATATTGTGTTGAATTTGGGGAAATGTTTATAAAACAAACATAGAGCCAATAATAAAACTTCAAAAACGTGTCATTAGAATAATACGCAAAGTATGCTACTATGAACATACCAATCCTTTATTTATGAGTTCAAATGTATTACAATTTTCAGACATTGTGTTTTTAAAAACAATGAAAATTATGTTTCAAGTAAAGAACAACAGCCTTCCAGCTTGTTTTCTTGGGCTATTTCATTTAAGAGGAGGAAAACTATAATTTGTGAGGGATATTATTTCAAATATATATATATACATATAGAATTAATAATGCAATCCAGAGCCAAAAAAACACGTTGACATCCATCATCTATTTTCTACTGCTTGTCCCTTTCATATTTATAGTAAAGATTTGTAAATGTAAATTTTATGACTGTAAAATCGACAGTCTATTTAAAAAAAAAAAAATATATATATATATATATATATATATGTATATATATATATATATATATAATTAATAATGCAATCCAGAGCCATAACTGCCATGTGGCCCTCAATGGAAACCCCTTTGACTTCCATCCATGCATCAATCCATTTTCTACCGCTTGTCCCTTTTGTATTTACAGTAAACTTTTGTAAATGTAAATTTTATGACTGCAAAATTGACAGTTAATTTAAAAATATATACATATATATAATTAATAATGCAATCGGGAGCCATACCTGCATGTGGCCCTGAATGAAAACCACTTTGACATCCATCCACTTATCCATTTTCTACTGCTTGTCCCTTTCGTATTTACAGTAACATTTTGTAATGTTATGAATGTAAAATCGACAGTCTATTTAAAAAATATATATATATATAATTAATAATGCAATCCAGAGCCATAACTGCCAAGTGTCCCTCAATGAGAACCACTTTGACATCCATCCATCCATTTTCTACCACTTGTCCCTTTCGTATTTACAGTAACATTTTGTAAATGTAATTTTTATAACTGCAAAATTGACAAGTTAATTTAAAAAAATATATATGTATAATTAATAATGCAATCCAGATCCATAACTGCCATGTGGCTTTCAATGAAAACCACTTTGACATCCATCTTCTCATCCTTTTTCTACTGCTTGTCCCTTTTGTATTTACAGTAAAATTTTGTAAATGTAAATTTTATGACTGTAAAATTGAATCTATTTAAAAAAAATATATATAATTAATAATGCAATCCAGAGCCATTCCTGCCATGTAGCCCTCAAGGAAAACCACTTTGACATCCATCCATCTATTTCCTACCGCTTGTCCCTTTCGTATTTACATTAAAATTTTGTAAATTTAAATTTTCTCACTATAAAATGGACTGTCTGATTAAAACAATGTGACCGTCTCTTGCCATCGTTGTGCGGGCTCAATGGACCACCCAGGAAGGACATGTTTTTTAGCAGCAAGCTTTAGTGTGAGTCGGATCGCTTTTCAGCTGCTCCTTTCCACTGATTGCTCACGGTCCGCTCTTTTAGCCGCGTCGTCATCGTCCTCTTCTATGGCTCGCTCTCTGTCGCTCTTGCTCTTCATCTGCTCCTGCGGGCTCTCCAACTCCTTCTGCCACGATCCCTCCTCCTTCTCCCCTTTTATACATTGTCAGAAGAAATGTTAATAGTTTCCTGGTGTGTGAGCCACGCACCTGAATTTGTCAGCCCCTTGGCTCTGCCTCGCCACAAACAATTTATATAATTAGTAATGCAATCCTGAGCCATAACTGCCACGTGGCCCTCAATGAAAACCACTTTGACATCCCTAGTGCCATCATTTGATACCTTTTGTCGCACGTGACGTCACGGCCAGTTGCAGAGTACCGATTCAAATGTCAAAGGTATCATCCCGTCAGGTCTGCCAAAGCGTTTCCATACAGCCTCTTCTCGTCCCTTGCCGTGTCCGCAACAGGAAATCCTCCACGACGTCTCCTTGCACGACGCACACACGCGAGCGGTCGGCACTAATCACACCTTCCAAACCGAGTAGGAAAACAAAGAAAAATGCAGAAAGCTAATTCGAATTTGGGCCGGGACCAAAACCTCGAGTGTGGAGGCGGGATGACTTTCAAAACTTGAAGTAAAGCGAAATGTACGAGCTGCTGACTTCTCTGATGAGGCGACTAATAAGGACAAGATGTTGCTTTAATTGAGATCATGTGATCACGCTCCTACCAGCAGCTTTGATTTACTGCTTTGCTGAATGGATGACACGCTGGATGGAACGGCTCCTCCAAAAGTACACGAGGAATAAAAAAATGAACTGGAGGTTCGGGATGTCTGTTGTTTTTTAACGTGACTCCTGCTTCTTAAAGGCCTACTGAAATGAGATGTTCTTATTTAAACGGGGATAGCAGGTCCATTCTATGTGTCATACTTCATCATTTCCAAATATTGCCATGTTTTTGATGAAAGGATTTAGTAAAGAACATCGACAATAAAGTTCACAACTTTTGGTTGCAAATAAAAGAGCCTTGCCTGTACCGGAAGTAGCAGACAATGTGCGCGTGACGTCACGGGTTGTGGAGCTCCTCACATCTGAACATTGTTTACAATCATGGCCACCAGCAGCCAGAGCGATTCGGACAGAGAAAGCGCCGATTTCCTCATTAATTTGAGCGAGGGTGAAAGATTCTTGGATGAGGAAAGTGAGAGTGAAGGACAAAAAAGAAAATAAGAGACTATACAGGGGGAGCAATTCAGATGTTCCATCCATCCATTTTCTACCGCTTATTCCCTTTCTGGGGTCGCGGGGGGCGCTATCTGTGTTGGCCCTGCGATGAGGCGATTCAGATGTTATTAGACACATTTACTAGGATAATTCTGGAAACTCCCTTATCTGCTTATTGTGTTACTAGTGTTTTAGTGAGATTATATGGTGGTACCTGTACAACCTGAAGGTCGGCCCCGCACAGTCGACGCGTGGTGGCGATGCCCATCTCTGCCCTTCGCAAGGGACCTTCTTCGAAACCTGATATTTCGAAATGATCGCTGCATAATACACTGTACTTTGTGTGTGTGGTCCAATCCAATAGCAATAATGTGCGGCAAGAAAGTGGCGTAAATGATGTGGCGGGTCAAATCTGGCCCCCGGGCCTTGAGTTTGATACCTTTGTGAGTAGACCAGGGGTGTCCAAACATTTTCCACTGAGGGCCACACAGAAATATTAAGGCATGCAGGGGCTATTTTGAAATGTTTCATTTTCAAACCATAACAAAATATTTGGATTATATTTTTTACCTTTAGGGCTCCCGGGGGCCATAAAGGGTCTAAGTCACTAAAATGTTAAAAACAAGTCAAATTATTATGTTTTTTAATTATTTAACGCTTACAGTAAATCTGTACAATATATAAACTTTGGGTTGGTTTTAATGCCTTTTTTGTCAAAGACAAATTTGTTGTTTTATAATAAAAGTGAAATATGCAGTATTTCCCCCACTGCCCAAAACATTCAGAAAGCAATGTTTGATGTGAAGTAATTACAGCCTTAAAAATATCAATAATGCAGGACACTATTGATTTTAATTGATTAATCTTTTTGAGTAATCTCAGTGAAAAGATCAATTAAAAAAGGTGCCCCACTCATAAAGTGATACATTTTTTTTAACTTAAGTTACAAGATCAACTTTAGATATATCTGTCGATTTTACGTTTGAACTTTGATTTTGTTTGTTTTTTATGCTCTTTCTTCAAAGAAAACAATGTTGGGGCGGCAAAGCTCGGTTGGTAGAGTGGCTGTGCCAGCAACTTGAGGGTTGCAGGTTCGATTCCCGCTTGTGCCATCCTAGTTACTGCTGTTGTGTCCTTGGGCAAGACACTTTACCCACCTGCTCCCGGTGCCACCTACACTGCTTTAAATGTAACTTAGATATTGGGTTTCACTATGTAAAGCGCTTTGAGTCACATGAGAAAAAGCGCTATATAAATATAATTCACAATGTTTTGTATGGCAACCACACATTATATGCAATATTTTCCACATTAAACATTTTCAAGTGAAATATTTAAAATAATTGGAGCCTTGAATAGGTCAATAATTCAATTATTAGTGCTAGATAGATTTTTATTTATTTTTTCTGGCGCAATGGCAAAAAAAAATAAAAAAATATTATAGACAAAAGAAAAACAACAGCCAAGTTTTTCTAGTTAGATGTCATCTCATTCCACTTTTTTAAATGTTTTATTTACATTTTTGAAATAGCATTTCCAGAATGTGTGGCGGGCCGGTAAGCAATTAGCTGTGGGCCACAAAAGGCCCCCGGGCCGCACTTTGGATACCCATGAAGTAGACCATATCCTGCTATGTTTACCTCTTTTGTAAATGATTTGACTAAAATACAAGGACATTTGAAGAAGTAAACATGCTCCAGGACTGTCTATCGGAGATTTTAGATTCAAGCTGATATATAATTATTATTTGTGTTTTTTTTGGCTGATATTGATATTAATATCAATATCACTGTAGGAGCAGGACACCTGTAGTTTGGAAGCAGGAAGCAGGCAGCCTCTCAGCATCTACTTAACTGTGACGTACAGCAGCTTGGGTTGACTTTAGCACATTAAAGTCACCCCAAACTAAAGATGTAGTGTGTCTTAACCATTTTTGACCCTATCGAGGTTCCGTAGTTTGTGTCCAAACATGCAGAGGTGAGGCAAACTAGCTGGAGGCAGCATTAGTTTGTTCTGTGGTATGTTGTAAACAATACAGAGCAGGAAGAGAAGTTTTTCCTCAAACCCTAAAATCAATGAAGTTGGCACAATGTGTAAATGGTAAATGATAACAGAATACAATGATTTACAAATTATTTTCAACTTATTTTAAATTGAATAAACTGCAAAGACAAGATATTTAATGTTTGAACTAAGAAACATATATTTTTTTTGCAAATAATCATTCACTTAGAATTTAATGGCAGCGAATAAGTTGGCACAGGGGCATTTTTACCACTGTGTTACATGGCCTTTCCTTTTAACAACACTCAGTAAACGTTTGGGAACGGAGGAGACACATTTTTGAAGCTTTTCAGGTGGAATTATTTCCCATTCTTGCTTGATATACAGCTTGAGTTGTTTGCAGTCTGGGGTCTCCGTTGTGGTATTTTAGGCTTTTAGTACCCGCACTCTATTACTACGAAGCATGGCTCATAAACACATGGCTTGGCATGGTCTCGCCGAAATAAGCAGGGGCGTCCATGATAACATTGCTTGGATGACAACATATGTTGTTCCAAAAGCTGTATGTACCTTTCAGCTTTAATGGTGCCTTCACCGATGTGTAAGTTACCCATGCCTTGGGCACTAATACACCCCCATACCATCACACATGTGTAAGTTACCCATGCCTTGGGCACTAATACACCCCCATACCATCACACATGTGTAAGTTACCCATGCCTTGGGCACTAATACACCCCCATACCATCACACATGTGTAAGTTACCCATGCCTTGGGCACTAATACACCCCCATACCATCACAGATGTGTAAGTTACCCATGCCTTGGGCACTAATGCACCCCCGTACCATCACAGATGTGTAAGTTACCCATGCCTTGGGCACTAATGCACCCCCATACCATCACACATGTGTAAGTTACCCATGCCTTGGGCACTAATACACCCCCATACCATCACAGATGTGTAAGTTAGTCATGTCTTGGGCACTAATACACCCCCATACCATCACACATGTGTAAGTTACCCATGTCTTGGGCACTAATACACCCCCATACCATCACACATGTGTAAGTTACCCATGCCTTGGGCACTAAATGCACCCCCATACCATCACACATGTGTAAGTTACCCATGTCTTGGGCACTAATACACCCCCATACCATCACACATGTGTAAGTTACCCATGTTTTGGCCACTAATACACCCCCATACCATCACACATGTGTAAGTTACCCATATCTTGGGTACTAATACACCCCCATACCATCACACATGTGTAAGTTACCCATGTCTTGGGCACTAATACACCCCCATACCATCACACATGTGTAAGTTACCCATGTTTTGGCCACTAATACACCCCCATACCATCACACATGTGTAAGTTACCCATGCCTTGGGCACTAATGCACCCCCATACCATCACACATGTGTAAGTTACCCATGTCTTGGGCACTAATACACCCCCATACCATCACACATGTGTAAGTTACCCATGCCTTGAGCACTAATACACCCCCATACCATCACACATGTGTAATTTACCCATGCCTTGGGCACTAATACACCCCCATACCATCACACATGTGTAATTTACCCATGCCTTGGGCACTAATACACCCCCATACCATCACACATGTGTAAGTTACCCATGCCTTGGGCACTAATACACCCCCATACCATCACACATGTGTAAGTTACCCATGTCTTGTTCACTAATACACCCCCATACCATCACACATGTGTAATTTACCCATGCCTTGGGCACTAATACACCCCCATACCATCACACATGTGTAAGTTACCCATGTCTTGTTCACTAATACACCCCCATACCATCACACATGTGTAATTTACCCATGCCTTGGGCACTAATACACCCCCATACCATCACACATGTGTAAGTTACCCATGTCTTGTTCACTAATACACCCCCATACCATCACACATGTGTAATTTACCCATGCCTTGGGCACTAATACACCCCCATACCATCACACATGTGTAAGTTACCCATGCCTTGGGCACTATTACACCCCCATACCATCACACATGTGTAAGTTACCCATGTCTTGTTCACTAATACACCCCCATACCATCACACATGTGTAAGTTACCCATGTCTTGTTCACTAATACACCCCCATACCATCACACATGTGTAATTTACCCATGCCTTGGGCACTAATACACCCCCATACCATCACACATGTGTAAGTTACCCATGTCTTGTTCACTAATACACCCCCATACCATCACACATGTGTAATTTACCCATGCCTTGGGCACTAATACACCCCCATACCATCACACATGTGTAAGTTACCCATGCCTTGGGCACTAATACACCCCCATACCATCACACATGTGTAAGTTACCCATGTCTTGTTCACTAATACACCCCCATACCATCACACATGTGTAAGTTACCCATGCCTTGGGCACTATTACACCCCCATACCATCACACATGTGTAAGTTACCCATGCCTTGGGCACTAATACACCCCCATACCATCACACATGTGTAAGTTACCCATGTCTTGGGCACTAATACACCCCCATACCATCACACATGTGTAAGTTACCCATGTTTTGGCCACTAATACACCCCCATACCATCACACATGTGTAAGTTACCCATGTCTTGTTCACTAATACACCCCCATACCATCACACATGTGTAAGTTACCCATGTCTTGGGCACTAATACACCCCCATACCATCACACATGTGTAAGTTAGTCATGTCTTGTTCACTAATACACCCCCATACCATCACACATGTGTAAGTTACCCATGTCTTGGGCACTAATACACCCCCATACCATCACACATGTGTAAGTTAGTCATGTCTTGTTCACTAATACACCCCCATACCATCACACATGTGTAAGTTACCCATGCCTTGGGCACTAATACACCCCCATACCATCACACATGTGTAAGTTACCCATGCCTTGGGCACTAATACACCCCCATACCATCACACATGTGTAAGTTACCCATGCCTTGGGCACTAATACACCCCCATACCATCACACATGTGTAAGTTACCCATGCCTTGGGCACTAATACACCCCCATACCATCACACATGTGTAAGTTACCCATGCCTTGGGCACTAATACACCCCCATACCATCACACATGTGTAAGTTACCCATGTTTTGGGCACTAATACACCCCCATACCATCACACATGTGTAAGTTACCCATGCCTTGGGCACTAATACACCCCCATACCATCACACATGCCGGCTTTTCAACTTTGCGCCTATAGCAATCCGTGTTGAACTCTAACTTATAATAATAATAATTCACTTGTATACAATATCATGCCCTAATACCCTACTGTGCAATACTACACTTCCAGTGCAATACTGATTGTTATTTATTACTTGGGTACTCCTGTCTTGCTCTGTATATTGTACAGTATTTGTATTTTGTACTTCTATAGTGTTTTGTATATTGTACAGAATTGCTTACTATTTTTATTGGATTATTACCTCTTATGTCATTTATTTCACCCCATATTTGTTCCCACTACTGCACCTTAAGTTGGAGTCTTTCATCTCCTAATATGCAAATATAATGACAATAAAGTTCATTCTATTCTATGGTTCTTTTCCTCTTCGCAGACCTTTTGCGATTTAGGGCTATATAAATAAACATTGATTGATTGATTGAGGAGCAAGACCTCTACAAACGTCTAGCAGTAGGAACGTTAACTATCGTGTCTTTGCAGTCCATTCAATTGAATATACGTTGAAAAGGATTTGTCAAATCATTGTATTCTGTTTTTATTTACCATTTACACAACGTGACAACTTCACTGCTTTTGGGATTTGTAATTGTTTTTTTAATATTCCAAGTGTTATTCCCATTTTATTTTCGCCCTGGCATGTATTAATACATGTTGCAGGATGGAATAAAACGGACCAGATGGAGGAATAGAAGGAATTCCAATCAGGTCCACAGGATGCCCTCTGATCCCGCCATTAGGGTCACGCTGTGAATGCATAAAGAATAAACTTTTCCTTTCTCGTTCTCTCTAACCTACTTCTCTCTCTCTCCCCTCTCCCTCTCTTTCTCTCCACCCCCCCACACACACTCTCTCTCTCTCTCTCTCACTGGTGCATCCCTCGGTTCCTCCACAGGCTCTCTCTCGGGCTGGAGGAGGAGAAGAAGAAGAAGAAGGAGCATGGACTTAACCACGGGAGCCGCCGTGCTGTCGACGCGCTCAGATTTGTGATGCCTTTCCCCCCGGATGCGCCGTAGCTCCTCTCGCCTCTTTGTTTCCCATCGCCATGGCAACCATCGGGGAATTCGACCCGCTCAACACGAGAGTCCCGGCAACTAAAATAGAAGTTACCGTCTCGTGCCGGTAAGGTCAAGCGCGTGTCGTGTTTATCATTGCCGCTCCGTGTCGTTATACGGGGATTAACTTCTTTTTACGCTTGCAAAATGCATTTAAATGACTGACAGCTGGACTTGTTGGTAGTATGCAATAAATAAATAGGTGTATATATTTCATTATTATAGAGGAATTCTGGAAGTGGGTATTTATTGATAGTTTTTTTTTTTTTTAGAATATTCACCAGTGTCACGTTGGCTCGGAGGAATGCTCGCCGGTATCTTCTCGCTGGCCGATTTTTGGAAGGCGCCGGAGGCTTGTTGCGCCTGGTCCGGGTGTGCTAACTGTCTACTCCGGTGTAATGAATAATGAATGGCTGGTGTGCTGCCTGTGTAGTCGCCCCCCCTCTGATTCTCTCACACCCTCACACCCCCCCACCCACTCCAGATAGCCACGCATCTCTAGTGGTCGTCACCGCCTTTGAACTTGGGATGCGGTCTGCGAGCCAAAATGTTGGCCGAGTCAAATTGGAGCTTTTGAAATGTCCTAAATCAGGGGTCACCAATCTTTTTGAAACCAAGAGCTACTTCTTGGGTACTGATTAATGCAAAGGGCTACCAGTTTGATACACACTTCAATAAATTGCCAGAAATGGCCAATTTACTAAATTTTCCTTTAATAAATAAATCTATATATATATATATATATATATATATATAAATGGGTATTTATGTCTGTCATTCCGTCGTACATTTTTTTTCCTTTTACGGAAGGTTTTTGGTAGAGAATAAATGATGAAAAAAAACCACTTAACTGAACGGTTTAAAAGAGGAGAAAAAACGAAAAAATTAAAATTAAATTTTGAAACATAGTTTATATTAAATTTCGACTCTTTAAAATTCAAAATTCAACCGAAAAAAATAAAGAGAAAAACTAGATAATTAGAATCTTTTTGAAAAAAATTAAAGAAATAATTTATGGAACATCATTAGTCATTTTTCCTGATTAAGATTAGGTTTAGAATTTTGATTAAATGTTTTAAATAGATTAAAATCCAATCTGCACTTTTTTATAATATATAACAAATTGGACCAAACTATATTTCTAACAAAGACAAGTCATTATTTCTTCTAGATTTTCCAGAGCAATTTGTTTTTAATTCAAAAGACTTTGAAATAAGATTTCAATTTGATTCTACAGATTTTCCAGATTTGCCAGAATCATTTTTTTGAATTTTAATCATAAGTTTGTAGAAATATTTCACAAATATTCTTCGTTGAAAAAACAGAAGCTAAAATGAAGAATTAAATTAAATTGTATTTATTATTCTTTACGGTAAAAAAAATAAATGTACTCGAACATTGATTTAAATTTCCAAGAAAGAAGAGGAAGGAATTTAAAAGGTAAAAAGGTATATGTGTTTAAAAATCCTAAAATCATTTATAAGGTTGTATTTTTTTTCTAGAATTGTCTTTCTGAAAGTTATAAGAAGCAAAGTAAAAAAATAAATGAATGTATTTAAAAAAGTGAAGACTAAGTCTTTAAAATATTTTCTTGGATTTTCAAATTCTATTTTAGTTTTGTCTCTCTTAGAATTAAAAAGAGAGGTCGACAGGCAGATCGGCGCAGCGTCTTCAGTGACGCGGACGCTGTATCGATCCGTTGTGGTGAAGAAGGAGCTGAGCCGGAAGGCAAAGCTCTCAATTTACCGGTCGACCTACGTTCCCATCCTCACCTATGGTCATGAGCAGGGGTCCCCAAACTTTTTGACTCCGAGACCGCATCGTGTGTATATGTGTGTGTGTATATATATATATATATATATATATATATATATATATATATATATATATATATATATATATATATATAATCAGTGTTTCCCACAGGTCAGTTATCTATTTGTGGTGGTGTGGTCGGGCGGCGGGGATGACCAAGAAGAACGCGGATTTGGAATTTAATTACAACACTTTATGTACATATTTATATAATATTTACATATTTATATAATATGTAACTACAAGCTCCATTCACAGACAGAGTCCCATTGCTTTTATGAGCAGTCGAGCGAGTCAAAAGCCGGAAAAAATAAAAATAAAATAATATATATATTTTTTATTAATTTGTTTTATTATTATTATTATTATTATTTTTGTGGCGGCCGTAATTCTTTCGTGGCGGGTCGCCACAAATAAATGAATGTGTGGGAAACCCCGTGTACATATATATCCATATTTAAGAGTTATTTCTTTCTATAGTTATATTTGAAATAGTTAGTGTACTCTTTCTATTTTATAATCTCATGTCTATTATACACTGCAAGTTAACCTTGGCTTTAGGAATGTAAGGAGTAGCAATACTCCCTTTTTATCTCATCCTGTGCCCAGCTATGGAGGACATATGTCCTCCATTTCTCAGCTACAACCGGGTGGAAGGCGGGTACACCTTGGACAAGTCGCCACCGCATCACAGGGCCGACACAGATAGACAGACAACATTCACACACTAGGGACCATTTAGTGTTGCCAATCAACCTATCCCCAGGTGCATGTCTTTGGAGGTGGGACATGATTGTAAAATATGTCGATGGAAAGGGGGTGTGAAGTTCATATTTTGTGTCAATATTCAGTGTTTTATCGTTTATAGAAAAAATTAAAATTCCATTACGTTTTTTAAGGTGGTCTGTCATAACGTTTTTAGCATTCAATCAGACATTATTTTGAGGTTTTGTATTAGTGTTCATCCATCCATCCATCTTCCTCCAATTGTCCGAGGTCGGGTCGCGGTGGCAGCAGCCTAAGCAGGGAAGCACAGACTTCTTTGAAAAAATTAAAAATTCCATTACGTTTTTTTTAAAGCGGTCTGTCATAACTTTCTTTAGCATTCAATCGGACATTATTTTGAGGTTTTGTATTAGTGTTCCTAAAAATAAATATACTGGCCCCCGGACACATTTTTTTTCTTCGAGTCAAAATAATTGCCGAGGCCTGTTCTAAAGCTTAGTGATGTATCAGATTGTAGGTGGGTTTATTTTGTACGCTTCGTGTTCATATTTCACTGTTTGTTGCATTTTTGTTGCGTTTCACTTGATTGTAAAACATGTCGATGGAAAGGGGGTGTAACTTTCATATTTTGTCAATATTCAGTGTTTTATCCTTCATAGAAAAATGTAAAATTCGATTATGTTTTTTAAGGCGATCCGTCAATAACGTTTTTAGCATTTGATCAAACATTATTGTGAGGTTTTGTATTAGTGTTCCTAAAAATAGATATACCGGCCCCCAGACACATTTTTTTCTGTAAATGTGGCCCTCGAGTCAATATAAGCCCAGGCCTGTTCTAAAGCTTAGTGATACATCGGATTGTAGGTGGGTTTATTTTGTACTCTTCACGTTCATATTTCACTGTTTGTTGCATTTTTGTCGCGTTTCACTTGATCGTAAAATATGTCGATCGAAAGGGGGTGTAACTTTCATATTTTGTCAATATTCAGTGTTTTATGGTTCATAGAAAAAATGCAAAATTCTATTATATTTTTTAAAGCGGTCTGTCATAACGCTTTTAGCATTCAATCAGACAATGTGAGGTATTGTGTTAATGTTCCTCCATCCATCCGTCTTCTTCCGCTTATCCGAGTTCGGGTCGCGGGGGCAGCAGCCTAAGCAGGGAAGCCCAGACTCCTCTCTCACATTGGGAGACATAGTCTTCCCAACGTGCCCTGGGTCTTCCCCGTGGCCTCCTACCGGTCAGACGTGCCTGTACCACCTCATCTGGCTCCTCTCCATGTGGAGGAGCAGCGGCTTTACTTTTAGTTTTCCTACAAATAGATTGTGACGGACTCTTGCCGTTGTCGTGCGGGTTCCATGGACCACTCGGGAAGGACATTGCTTTGAGCAGGTTTGACTCTTTAGATTTTTTTCAAATAAAGCTTGTCTGCGGTCGGGTCGCTTTCCAGCTCCTTCTCCACTGCTCGCTCCTCGGTCGCCTTCAGCCGCCCCCGTCGTCGCTGTCTTCGGCTCGTTCTCTCGCTCTCTCTCTTCCGGTACTGCTGCGGGTTCTCCTATTCCTTCTGCCCCGATCTCTCTTCCTTCTCCCCTTTTATGCAGCGTAAGGAAAAATGTTAATCGTTTGCCGGTGCACGATCCACGCACCTGAATTAGATTGCAGCGTCGCTCCCAGCACGCCCCGCCTCTCCGCTCAGCCGTATTCTCCGCCTCCTTGCCGCCATCTTGGGCAGGGCTCCAGTGTGCCCTGCCCGCTGCTTGTTTGCCGGCTGCGCCTCTCCACATAGATATACTCGGCCCCAAAACACATTTTTTTTTCTCTTAATGTGGTCCTCGAATCAAAATAATCGCCCAGGCCTGGTCTATGTGATCGAGGAAGAGAGCGTGCAAAGCAGGTCCATGTGTCTTGCACAGGGTGCCGTTTAAGATAGAAACATTAGTGAAGTGAATTATGTTTATATAGCGCTTTTCTCAAGTGACTCAAAGCGCTTTACATAGTGAAACCCAATATCTAAGTTACATTTAAACCAGTGTGGGTGGCACTGGGAGCAGGTGGGTAAAGTGTCTTGCCCAAGGACACAACGGCAGTGACTAGGATGGCACAAGCGGGAATCGAACCTGCAACCCTCAAGTTGCCACTTTACCAACTGAGCTATGCCGCCCCACTATTACACTTCCAATCTTCCACGGTTCCCACGTGCTTCTCTGACTAAACACTACACCTCCTCCATGGGCAAACGGAAAAACAAACAAAAAATTGCCCAAAACATGCCCTTTGTTGCCGTGACAACCTTCCTGTTGTCATGATCTGTTGCCCGGATCATGTTTTTGTATTTTCTGTTAGTTTTGCACTCTTATAGTTCCTGTTTGTGACAACTCTGAGTTTGGTTGCCATGGCTGCTGATTTTTTTCACCTGCCTCTGCTCACCTGTGTCTAATCAGAGTCACTATTTAAGCCTGCTATTGCCAGTCAGTCGGCCTGGCGTCGTTCTTCGCTTCATGCCTGGTCCACGTAAGTTTTGTTTGATGATGCCACAGCTACAAACCCCGTTTCCATATGAGTTGGGAAATTGTGTTGGATGTAAATATAAACGGAATACAACTTTGCGTCGATAACAGTCCTTCCCCTTTGGTCCAGATGAGACAATGTCGAATATTTCCAAAAACAATTTGAAATGTGGACTCGTCAGACCACAGAACACTTTTCCACTTTGCATCAGTCCTTCTTAGATGATCTCGGGCCCAGAGGAACCGGCAGCGTTTCTGGATGTTGTTGATAAATGGCTTTTGCTTTGCATAGTTTAGCTATAACTTGCACTTATAGATGTAGCTACCAACTGTATTTAGTGACAGTGGTTTTCTGAAGTGTTCCTGAGCCCATGTGGTGATATCCTTTTAGATATTGATGTCGGCTTTTGATACAGTGCCGTCTGAGGGATGGAAGGTCACGGTCATTCAATGTTGGTTTCCGGCCATGCCGCTTACGTGGAGTGATTTCTCCAGATTCTCTGAACCTTTTGATGATATTATGGAGCGTAGATGTTGAAATCCCTAAATTTCTTGCAATGTCACTTTGAGAAAGGTTGTTCTTAAACTGTTTGACTATTTGCTCACACAGTTGTGGACAAAGGGGTGTACCTCGCCCCATCCTTTCTTGTCAAAGACTGAGAAGCTGTTTTTATATCCAATCATGGCACCCACCTGTTCCCAATTAGCCTGCACACCTGTGGGATGTTCCAAATAAGTGTTTGATGAGCATTCCTCAACTTTATCAGTATTTATTGCCACCTTTCCCAACGTCTTTGTGAAGTGTTGCTGGCATCAAATTCTAAAGTTAATGATTATTTGCAAAAAAAAAAAAAAATGTTTGAGTTTGAACATGAAATATGTTGTCTTTGTAGCATATTCAACTGAATATGGCTTGAAAAGGATTTGCAAATCATTGTATTCTGTTTATATTTACATCTAACACCATTTCCCAACTCATATGGAAACGGGGTTTGTAGTTTAGACTGACCATGCGTCCTCTCTTCCCCGGACATGTCGTCGTTTGCACGGCTGTCCGGGCGGGGTTTCTTAAATGCCCCATATGTCAGGCGTTTTGAGTCAGGGTTGCGTGGCGTTTCAATGTACGTCCAGGGTTAAAAACTAAACAAACTGAGATGGTGTACGCACGCTGCAACATTCGTGAGGGAGGGGCGGAGCCAGAGAGAGCGTAACAGTTGATTGATGTTAATCGAAGCATACTTGGTCAACAGCCATACAGGTCACACTGAGGGTGGCCATATAAACAACTTTAACACTGTTACAAATATGCGCCACACTGTGAACCCACACCAAACAACAAAATGAAAAACATATTTCGGGAGAACTTCCGCACCGTAGCATAACATAAAAACAAATACCCAGAACCCCTTGCAGCACTAACTCTTCCGGGACGCTACAATATACACCAGTTAGTTTCCTTGTTTGGGAGTCTGGTGCCAAGTTGTGCTTCTTTAGCTTCTCGTGCGAACGGCACCCTTTTCTTTTGCTTGTTTCCTGTTGTTTTTGTTGGTTTAAGCTATGATTTATGACAATAAATCATACTCCTACCTTCACGCTTTGTTCGGACCCCCCTGTGTCAGCATGATAATTCTAATTAATCCAATTAATTTGCGTAGAATAGGTTTTTAAGCAATCTCAAAATTTGGGCTCTCGGAGTACCACCAAATTGACCAACATTAGAATACAGCAGCGTGGTAGGCCTAAGTAATCATCACAAACAAGGTATTCACCACACAAGGGTGTGGTGCGCGGGTCTGTGGGACCTGTTCTCATTCTTTATTAAAAGAAAAATGATATAAGTAATTTTTCAATCTGCGACTCACTGACTTTGGCTCGTTTTCTGTGAAGAACATATAACAGAATACATATTTAATGACCATCCATCTATCCATTTTCTGCTGCTTGTCCCTTTTGGGGTCACAAGGGGTTGCTGGAGCCTATCTCAGCTGTATTTGGGCGGGAGGCGGGGTACACCCTGGACAAGTCGCTCCCTCATAACAGACACCATACACCCCATAAAATTGGGTGAAAATACCTGGTGGGAACCAGCAGGGGCGCTGTTTTTTCTTTCTTTTTTTTTTAAAATAAAGTTATTTACAATATTTTTTGGTGGAAAAACTAAATAGTTTAGTATAAATGACAAAAGTGATGCATGGGAACGAAACAAAACACCAAACACTTTCAGCATCTTGTAGTGGACAAAATAAGAGAAGTGTTGGATTTTTGTTGTTGTTGTGCACACAAGCGATTCCACAACACATAATAAGACATTGTCTGTGTGTTACGGGCATCTGGTCAGGATGCAGCCCGAACGCGTCCCTTGGAAAGTGTCTAGGGCACGTCCCACCGGTAGGTGGCCACTGGGAAGACCCAGGACACGTCGGCTGGCCCGGGAACACCTCGGGATCCCCCGGGAGGAGCTGGACCAAGTGGTTGGGGAGAGGGAAGTCTGGGCTTCTCTGCTTAGGCTGCTGCCCCCGCGACCCGACTTTGGATAAGCGGAAGAAGATGGATGGATGGGGAACATATTTTAAGTAACAAAGCCTTCATTTAGAATTATTTGGTTAGGGATAGGGTTCAGGTTAGAATGTTAGGGTTAGGGCAGGGGTGTCCAAACTTTTTCCACTGAGGGCCGCACACAGAAAAATCAAAGCACGCGGGGGGGTCAAGTTGATATTATTTCATTTTCAAAACCTATATAATATACACTTTTTTTTAAATTATTTGGGCTCCTTCAAGTTAGGTATTAAGGACCCAGAAGGGTTTCAGTCTTAAACAAGGTTCAAAATAAGTCATATATTATTTTTTTCATAAAACCCTTGAACCGCTAATTGTACCTCATTATTTTTTTTTTTTTACTTTTTACAAGCTTTTTGTCGAAATCCTATTTTTGGAGACAAAATACACAATATTTTTCCCCAAAAGATTTTCAAAGTGAAATATTTAATGTGAAGTTATTGGATCCCTAAATAAGTCAATAATTCATAGCAAAATTGATTTGAATTTATTCTTTTTTAAATTTTTTATTAGCAAAGACTGTTATTAAATTCCACTAAAATCCTTAGGGATCCAAAAGTGCCCCACTCATAAAAAGGTCATGCTTTTTTAAATGTTTTATTTTTTTCATTTAACACTTAAATCTCTATTTCAGCTTCAGATAATATATATTTTAATTGGTTTAGTATATTTATAATAACAACCAATAGGATAATTAGTATTAGTCTATAATTAGTATGGAATTTTTTTCTTCTAATTTTCATATTTTTCATGTTATGTTTGTTGTATTATGTTCTTTTTGTCCTTTTAAATCAATCAATAATTTATAGCAACGTTGATTTTTATTCATTATTATTTTTTAAGAAATTATTTAAAACATGGTCTTATTAGAGTCAACAATGCAACTTTTTCAGGTTGCATGTTGCCAATTTGCTCTTTTATTCCACTTTTTATTATTAAAAAAAATATTTTAGTATTTTTAGAACAATGTGCTGCGGGCCAGTAAAACTTTAGCTGCGGGCCGCAAATGGCCCCCGGGCCACACTTTGGACACCCTTGGGTTAGGGTAACTGGTTGTATAACAAGGCCATGCAGAATACAGCATTAAGTACTTATTAATGACTGATGAAGAGCCAATATGTTACTAATATGCATGTTAATAAGCAACTAATTAATGGTGAATATATTCCCCATACGAAAGTGTTACCAATAAGCGTTTCGGGCACGTCCGACCAGTAGGAGGCCACGGGGAAGACCCAGGACACGTTGGGAAGACTATGTCTCCTGGCTGGCCTGGGAACGCCTCGGGATCCCCCGGGAAGAGCTGGGGAGAAGGCAGTCAGGGCTTCTCTGCTTAGGCTGCTGCCCCCCTGACCTGACCTCAAATAAGCGGAAAAAGGATGGATGGATGGATGGGTAATAGGACATCTGGGATGTCATTTTTGCCTGAGGTATATATATATATATATATATTTATTTTAATCCCTGTTTTTTTTCTTGCTATTTCTTCCAGGAATCTTCTGGATGTGGATACGTTCTCCAAGTCCGACCCTGGTATGTTTTGACCTCCTTTCATGCCTGATGAATATGCAGCAAAAAAAAACACACATTATGCAAATAATGGCTCACACCACCACATGGCAAATGAAGATGTTCAATAATTAAACGTTTTATTCTCGCGACAGTAAATCGAGCAATAAGGAAAAGTTTGCCGCACAAAAAACAACAACAATAACCTTAGAGCAACATTACAGAGTCAGTGTTGGAAAGACGAAAAGGCAAAAAAAAAATCCTGGATAATGTGAGGCAGAGTTCAAAAGCTACGTTCCCTGGATGTCCTCTAAAAGAATCCTGTAAACCCCCCCCCCACCCTGCTGTGGCTAATTAGGCTCAAGGGGTCGTAGAAAATTCCCGGTATTTGTGCTACAGTATGACCGTAATGTGGAAATATTTCCTGAGAAGCATACTCTCTAAAACATACAGTAAATGGTCATGTATTATTCAATAAGTTAATGCTTAATAAGAGTCCAAAGTAGAGATATGTATCATTCATATTTGAACTGATGCCACAGTACTTTTGTGTGTTTGTGTGGTAATAAATGTTCACTTAATTACAAACCCCGTTTCCATATGAGTTTTGAAATTGTTAGATGTAAATATAAACAGAATACAATGATTTGCAAATCCTTTTCAAGCCATATTCAGTTGAATATGCTACAAAGACAACATATTTGATGTCCAAATGTGAAGCAATAATCCAAAAATGGGAGTGCACCTGCAATTGTAATCACTGAGAAAGTAGCACACACACACCCTCAAATAAAGCATCAAATATTCAAATTCAACTTTCACAAGTGCATGAATGTTGTATCACAGCTAAAAACAGGCTTTAATATAAGTTGACTAAGTGAAATGTAAGTTTTCTATCTACCCAACGTCATCTTGCACGCACTAATTTGCCCTTTTAAAGTAAAGCTGCTGCCAACACAACATAAAAGGTATCTTGGCTGCTCCACCGACAATTTTAGACCTCCGAAGTAGGTGGTGTGCAGTTGCCGTGGCGACGGGAGACGGGATAACTCGCCTGATCATGAGAGAGTGTGTCGACTGAACTCCTGAAGCTGTTACCCAGAAATAAAGTCCGGCGCGTACGTTCTCTCGCAAACGTCGGCCTGAACCGCAGCTCCCTGCTGCCGGCAGCACTCGTGCACTATCGCTGTCCAATACACAAATATCTCGCTATAATCAACGTGTGTTGCCAGCTGAGGGGAGCAGTGAGCAGCAGCGGTGGCCACGCCCGGGAATAATTGTTGGTTATTTAACCCCAAATTCCAACCCTTGATGCTGAGTGCCAAGCAAGGAGGAAATGGGTCCCGTTTTTATAGTTTTTGGTATGACTCGGCCGGGATTTGAACTCACGACCTACCCATCTCAGGGCGGACACTCTAACCAAGAGGCTCTCACACTTCAACAAACAAAAAAAAAAAAAAAAACTCACTGTAACGTAGTATGCCTAAGTAATTATAAAAAAAACAAGGGAGAGGTTTTATTTGACAATTATATTTAATACTGACATTACACACAGGTTTGAACAGTAACACTTGGGTTTAAATATTGGAAAATAAAAGACTGTACTTTAATCAAGTGATTTAATCAAGTACCACTTTTGGTACATGTACCAACGTTTGGGAATAACCACTCTAAAGTATATCCAAGTTGGGTGCTGAAATGTGAGGCTTGTACTCACTTATTGGTTTCTCTTGTGTACAGTTCTCTTTCTAGTCAACATAAATGCTTTTAACTTGGATTTAGGTCTTGGCTCTACTTGGGCTTTTCCCATCACGTCGGTTTTAATCTCCTAAAGTTATCTGAAGGTTCTGTGCAGTAAAGTAAGGGCCTGGTCTTGTAAGATCCCAAATAACAAGTGCTAAATAGAGTGTACAAACGATACAATAGTGTGTACTATAAGTGGCCATGTTGCGGGTGATCTACTAAGACCGCATGTACAATTGATGAGAAGAGCAAAAGTGTTTTTTTTGCGTACTATTTTCCGTCACCAT
Source organism: Nerophis ophidion (assembly GCF_033978795.1). Lineage (NCBI taxonomy): Eukaryota > Metazoa > Chordata > Actinopteri > Syngnathiformes > Syngnathidae > Nerophis > Nerophis ophidion. The sequence goes on from NC_084616.1 coordinate 78,941,348, forward strand.
GGAGACACTCATTGCCCTCCACATTTATGCTCTCATGCTGTAACATCCTGTGTTTTGCTGCGTTCTGTAAGTAACTTGTCACGTCATTCAACGTGGTCTGTTACGTCATTTAATGTGGTTTGTCACATCATTTAAATTGGCCTGTCACGTAATTCACTTTGGTTTATCATGTCATTTAAAGCGGCTTGTCACGTCATTTAGTGTGGTTCGTCACATCATTGTGGCCTGTCACGTGATGTATGGGGTGGGGGGTTCCTCTGATGCTGATAGATCTTCTTGATCCTGCGGTATGGGGTTAAGCAAGTTTTTATTTTCATCCACGCATGCAGGGGTTGCTTTCCATATGTGTTTGGGCTTTTCAGTCCCGCATGTCTCTGTTTGTGTGTGTTTTTTCTGTTACCAACTCCAACAACGTGTCTCTGCCTGGCTGCTGCCAATAAAGGCAACCGGTGATTAGATAACTCCCCCAGCTGGGCAATCTACTCACCTGCCGCCGCTTCGTGGCCGGTCCCTACACAGCCCGTAGGCCACGCCCCCCTGCCGTTGCTCCCAGTGCCACCCAGTGGTTTGAATGTAACTCAGATATTGGGTTTCACTATCTAAAAGCGTTTTGAGTCACTAGAGAAAAGCGCTATATAAATATAAAATGATTTGTCGGGACAGATTTGGCCCTTGGGCCTTGAGTTGAACAACTGAGACTTAAAGGATGGAACAATATAATAAAAACAGTTTTATTTCATTGCCCTTGTGTGTGAAATCAAAGAAGAAAAAAACAATACCACTTTCTATACCAGGGGTCACCAAGGCGGGCACCAGGTCGCCCGTAAGGACCAGATGAGTCGCCCGCTGGCCTGTTCTAAAAATAGCTCAAATAGCAGCACTTACCAGTGAGCTGCCTCTATTTTTTAAATTGTATTTATTTACTAGCAAGCTGGTCTCGCTTTGCTCCACATTTTTAATTCTAAGAGAGACAAAACTCAAATAGAATTTGAAAATCCAAGAAAATATTTTAAAGACTTGGTCTTCACTTGTTTAAATAAATTCATTTATTTTTTTACTTTGCTTCTTATAACTTTCAGAAAGACAATTTTAAAGAAAAAATACAACCTTAAAAATGATTTTAAGATTTTTAAACACATATACCTTTTTATATTTTAAATTCCTTCCTCTTCTTTCCTGACAATTTAAATCAATGTTCAAGTATATATTTTTGCATTATTGTAAAGAATAATAAATACATTTTAATTTAATTTTTCATTTTAGCTTCATTTTTTTTGACGAATATTTGTGAAATATTTCTTCAAACTTATTTTTGATTAAAATTCAAAAAAATTATTCTGGCAAATCTAGAAAATCCTTGGACTCAAATTTAAATCTTATTTCAAAGTCTTTTGCATTTCTTTTAAAATGTTTGTTCTGGAAAATCTAGAAGAAATAATGATTTGTCTTTGTTAGAAATATAGCTTGGTCCAATTTGCTATATATTCTGACAAAGTGCAGATTGGATTTTAACTTATTTAAAACATGTCATCAAAATTCTTCATCAGGAAAAATTACTAATGATGTTCCGTAAATTATTTTTTAAATTTTTTCAAAAAGATTCAAATTAGCTAGTTTTTGTCTTCTTTTTTTCGGTTGAATTTTGAATTTCAAAGAGTCGACATAGAAGATAAACTGTTTCCAAATTTAATTTTCATTTTTTTCGTGTTTCCTCCTCTTTTAAACCGTTCAATTAAGTGTTTTTTTCATCATTTATTCCCTACAGAAAACCTTCCGTAAAAGGAAAAAAATGTACGACGGAATGACAGACAGAAATACCCATTTTTTATATATATATATAGATTTATTTATTAAAGGTAAGTTGAGCAAATAGGCTATTTCTGGCAATGTATTGAAGTGTGTATCAAACTGGTAGCCCTTGGCATGAATCAGTACCCAAGAAGTAGCTCTTGCTTTCAAGAAGGTTGCTGACCCCTGCTCTGAACATATTCAGCAAAGTGACAAGAGCTTTTAGGAAGCCCACAATAGTATTTTAACCGGAAAGTGGGTGCAAGAAAAAGAAGAAAAAAAGTGGAGCCTCTCAGAGAAAATGACAGGGAGTAGAGTGTTGTGTTTCGATATTCATCTCTTCCGCACCATTTCATTGACGCTTAGTCCGTCGCTCGCTCGCTGCAAGATGCAATCAGGCCGGAACCGTCGGCTTCCAAATGAAGCGTGCCAATCACACCTGGGGAGCAGGCCTGCGTCAGTCGCTACACTTTGTATGAGGACCCCGTTGAGAACGCCACTGATTGGCCACAGGTGTGAGTGGCACAGGAAGTATTAAGTGGCGTTACCAGTTCGTGCACAAACATCACAGGCATGCTTTTTTTTAAAAAATAATATAAAACTACATTTTTAAGTGCCCCCCCCCCCCCAGTTGTTACACATGAATTGTCGAGTTGAAAATGTTCTGGAGGGAATGTCAATTAGGTGAGTAATCAAAACGCCTGACATATGAGGCATTTAAGAAACCCCGCCCGGACAGCCGTGCAAAAGACGACATGTCCGGCGAAGAGAGGACGCATGGTCAGTCTAAACTACAAACCCCGTTTCCATATGAGTTGGGAAATGGTGTTAGATGTAAATATAAACAGAATACAATGATTTGCAAATCCTTTTCAAGCCATATTCAGTTGAATATGCTACAAAGACAACATATTTCATGTTCAAACTCATAAACTTTATTTTTTTTTGCAAATAATAATTAACTTATAATTTCATGGCTGCGACACATTCCAAAGTATCATTTAATCAATCAATGTTTACTTATATAGCCCTAAATCACTAGTGTCTCAAAGGGCTGCACAAACCACTACGACATCCTCAGTAGGCCCACATAAGGGCAAGGAAAACTCACACCCAGTGGGACGTCGGTGACAATGATGACCCAGTGAAGTAGTTGGGAAAGGGCATGTTCACCACTGTGTTACATCACCTTTTCTTTTAACACTCAATAAATGTTTGGGAACTGAGGAAAACTAATTGTTGAAGCTTTGAAAGTGGAATTCTTTCCCATTCTTGTTTTATGTAGAACTTCAGTTCTTCAACAGTCCGGGTTCTCCGCTGTCCTATTTTACGCTTCATAATGCGCCACACATTTTCCATGGGAGACAGGTCTGGACTGCAGGCAGACTAGGAAAGTATCCGCACCCCTTTTTTTTTTCTTTTTTTTATACGAAGCAACGCTGTTGTAACACGTGCTGAATGTGGCTCGGAATTGTCTTGCTGAAATAAGCAGGGGCGTCCATGAAAAAGACGGCGCTTGGATTGCAGCATATGTTGTTCCAAAAGCTGTATGTACCTTTCAGCATTAATGGTGCCTTCACAGATGTGTAAGTTACCCATGCCTTGGGCACTAATGCACCCCCATACCATCACACATGTGTAAGTTACCCATGCCTTGGGCACTAATACACCCCCATACCATCACACATGTGTAAGTTACCCATGCCTTGGGCACTAATACACCCCCATACCATCACACATGTGTAAGTTACCCATGTCTTGGGCACTAATACACCCCCATACCATCACACATGTGTAAGTTAGTCATGCCTTGGGCACTAATACACCCCCATACCATCACACATGTGTAAGTTACCCATGCCTTGGGCACTAATGCACCCCCATACCATCACACATGTGTAAGTTACCCATGTCTTGGGCACTAATACACCCCCATACCATCACACATGTGTAAGTTACCCATGCCTTGGGCACTAATACACCCCCATACCATCACACATGTGTAAGTTACCCATGCCTTGGGCACTAATACACCCCCATACCATCACACATGTGTAAGTTACCCATGCCTTGGGCACTAATACACCCCCATACCATCACACATGTGTAAGTTAGTCATGTCTTGTTCACTAATACACCCCCATACCATCACACATGTGTAAGTTAGTCATGTCTTGTTCACTAATACACCCCCATACCATCACACATGTGTAAGTTACCCATGCCTTGTTCACTAATACACCCCCATACCATCACACATGTGTAAGTTAGTCATGTCTTGTTCACTAATACACCCCCATACCATCACACATGTGTAAGTTACCCATGTCTTGGGCACTAATACACCCCCATACCATCACACATGTGTAAGTTACCCATGCCTTGGGCACTAATACACCCCCATACCATCACACATGTGTAAGTTACCCATGCCTTGGGCACTAATACACCCCCATACCATCACACATGTGTAAGTTACCCATGCCTTGGGCACTAATACACCCCCATACCATCACACATGTGTAAGTTACCCATGCCTTGGGCACTAATACACCCCCATACCATCACACATGTGTAAGTTACCCATGCCTTGGGCACTAATACACCCCCATACCATCACACATGTGTAAGTTACCCATGTCTTGGGCACTAATACACCCCCATACCATCACACATGTGTAAGTTACCCATGTCTTGTTCACTAATACACCCCCATACCATCACACATGTGTAAGTTACCCATGCCTTGTTCACTAATACACCCCCATACCATCACACATGTGTAAGTTAGTCATGTCTTGTTCACTAATACACCCCCATACCATCACACATGTGTAAGTTACCCATGTCTTGGGCACTAATACACCCCCATACCATCACACATGTGTAAGTTACCCATGCCTTGGGCACTAATACACCCCCATACCATCACACATGTGTAAGTTACCCATGCCTTGGGCACTAATACACCCCCATACCATCACACATGTGTAAGTTACCCATGCCTTGGGCACTAATACACCCCCATACCATCACACATGTGTAAGTTACCCATGCCTTGGGCACTAATACACCCCCATACCATCACACATGTGTAAGTTACCCATGCCTTGGGCACTAATGCACCCCCATACCATCACACATGCTGGCTTTTACACTTTGCGTCGATAACAGTCTGGATGGTTTGCTTCCCCTTTGGTCCGGATGACACAATGTCAAATATTTCCAAAAACAATTTGAAATGTGGACTCGTCAGACCACAGAACACTTTTCCACTTTGCATCAGTCCATCTTAGATGATCTCGGGCCCAGAGAAGCCGGCGGCGTTTCTGGATGTTGTTGATAAATGGGTTTTGCTCTGCATAGTAGAGCTTTAACTTGCACTTACAGATGTAGCGACCAACTGTATTTAGTGACAGTGGTTTTCTGAAGTGTTCCTGAGCCCATGTGGTGATATCCTTTAGAAATTGATATTGGTTTTTGATTCAGTGCCGTCTGAGGGATGGAAGGTCACGGTCATTCAATGTTGGTTTCCGGCCATGCCGCTTACGTGGAGTGATTTCTCCAGATTCTCTGAACCTTTTGATGATATTATGGAGCGTAGATGTTGAAATCCCTAAATTTCTTGCAATGTCACTTTGAGAAAGGTTGTTCTTAAACTGTTTGACTATTTGCTCACGCAGTTGTGGACAAAGGGGTGTACCTCGCCCCATCCTTTCTTGTGAAAGACTGAGCATTTTTGGGGAAGCTGTTTTTATATCCAATCATGGCACCCACCTGTTCCCAATTAGCCTGCACACCTGTGGGATGTTCCACATAAGTGTTTGATGAGCATTCCTCAACTTTATCAGTATTTATTGCCACCTTTCCCAACTTCTTTGTCACGTGCTGCTGGCATCAAATTCTAAAGGTAATGAATATTTGCCCAAAAAAATGTTTATGAGTTTGAACATGAAATATGTTGTCTTTGTAGCATATTCAACTGAATATGGCTTGAAAAGGATTTGCAAATCATTGTATTCTGTTTATATTTACATCTAACACCATTTCCCAACTCATATGGAAATGAGGTTTGTGTAAATATATATTTATTTGTATGTATATATATATATATATATAATTAATATATACACCCCGTATTTTTCGGACTAAAAGTTTTTTTCATAGTGACTTATACTGTGGAGCGACTTATGTGTGAAATTATTAACACATTACCGTAAAATATCACATATTATTTATGTCATTCGCGGAAGAGACTAAGAAAATGTCAGCAATTGTCACAACTCCCACGTCAACCAATAAGAATTCGGCGGGGGAGGGTCATGGCAGAAGTGCATTGTGGGTCGTGAGATGGTCAAAAATTCAACCAGAAGCTTGTGGATGTCTACCAAAGGCGCCTTATTGCATAACCAAATATTATGTAAATTTGCTTACATTTTCAGTAAAGCAATAATAAATTCATAAAAGAAGCAAACTTCATGAATGTTTTTGTGACCAACAAGTATGTTCTCCAATTACTCTATCACACAAAAAAATAGGAGTTGTAGAAATGATTGGAAAAAGTCAAGACAGCCATTATGTTCTTTACCACGACTGTAGATGATCTTTGATGGGCGTTCTTGCAGTGCACTGGACACATGTGACCTTATTGCATCTTCATTTGGAATCTTCATCATGGGGAAATGTACAATGCAACAAATAAGAGTGATGTATTGATCAGGTGTTTTTCCTTCTTGAGGATGCACCATCCCCTCAGTCCTCCACATGGAGGCCACATCACCTTCCCCTCAGTCCTCCACATGGAGGCCACATCACCTTCCCCTCAGTCCTCCACATGGAGGCCACATCACCTTCCCCTCAGTCCTCCACATGGAGGCCACATCACCTTCCCCTCAGTCCTCCACATGGAGGCCACATCACCTTCCCCTCAGTCCTCCACATGGAGGCCACATCACCTTCCCCTCAGTCCTCCACATGGAGGCCACATCACCTTCCCCTCAGTCCTCCACATGGAGGCCACATCACCTTCCCCTCAGTCCTCCACATGGAGGCCACATCACCTTCCCCTCAGTCCTCCACATGGAGGCCACATCACCATCACCTCAGTCCTCCACATGGAGGCCACATCACCTTCCTCTCAGTCCTCCACATGGAGGCCACATCACCTTCCCCTCAGTCCTCCACATGGAGGCCACATCACCTTCCCCTCAGTCCTCCACATGGAGGCCACATCACCTTCCCCTCAGTCCTCCACATGGAGGCCACATCACCATCACCTCAGTCCTCCACATGGAGGCCACATCACCTTCCTCTCAGTCCTCCACATGGAGGCCACATCACCTTCCCCTCAGTCCTCCACATGGAGGCCACATCACCTTCCCCTCAGTCCTCCACATGGAGGCCACATCACCTTCCTCTCAGTCCTCCACATGGAGGCCACATCACCTTCCCCTCAGTCCTCCACATGGAGGCCACATCACCTTCCCCTCAGTCCTCCACATGGAGGCCACATCACCTTCCCCTCAGTCCTCCACATGGAGGCCACATCACCTTCCCCTCAGTCCTCCACATGGAGGCCACATCACCTTCCCCTCAATCCTCCACATGGAGGCCACATCACCTTCCCCTCAGTCCTCCACATGGAGGCCACATCACCTTCCCCTCAGTCCTCCACATGGAGGCCACATCACCTTCCCCTCAGTCCTCCACATGGAGGCCACATCACCTTCCCCTCAGTCCTCCACATGGAGGCCACATCACCTTCCCCTCAGTCCTCCACATGGAGGCCACATCACCTTCCCCTCAGTCCTCCACATGGAGGCCTCATCATCACATCATCATTCCGCCCGCAGCAAGACGACTGCACCTTTTTCAGCGGGTGATCCACTGCAATCAAATCCGACTTTTATGAAAATGTGCCGTTAGCGCATGAAAGCCTCCGTGATTTTTTTTTTTTCTTTTTCCGGGGAATTGAACAATCTGCCATCACAGCAGGGGCGCAGCCGGCGTACAAAGATGGCTGCAGTTGTGTCAGAGTAGGCAGTGATGTTTGAACCGTCAAAGAAGCAAAAGATTCCATCATAGAAAATGTGTTATTTGTCACTTCCACGCAAGTTGTGAGGATTTAATTTATTCATTTTAAAAAGAGACATTCCTGGTGATTAAGTAAACAATGGTTGTAAAAAACAGCAAAGCGAGTTCTGTCAAATAGATGATCTTTGACTGACGTTTTTGAATTGGATGGCTAAGAAAAAAATATGACCGTTTTTGCAGTTGGTCCTTAGCAACAGCAAAGTGGTTCTGCATATAAAGGATCTTTGACTATTGTTTTGGCAGTAGATTACTGAAAACAGCAAGATACCAAAAAGATGGAAAATATTAGATTTTTTTCCGCGCCACTTACTTAGAAAACCCAGTCAATTCCCAAAAATAGCAGAACACCAGTCACGGAGAGGACCTTTGACCAGCATTTTTACAGAAAATTCCCTTTACTAAAAAATATCAAGAAGCTCGTGTCAAAAGATCCTTGACTGTTTCTGCAGTGGATTACTAAAAACCGCAGAGTGCTCAGGTCAAATAGAGGATCTTTGACTAGTGTTTTTGAATTGGATGGCTAAGCAAAAAAGATGACCGTTTTTGCAGTTGGCCCTTACCAACATCAAAGCGGTTCTATCATATAAAGGATCTTTGATTACTGTTTTTTTGCCAGTAGATTACTGAAAACAAAAAGATACCAAAAAGATGGAAAATATTAGATTTTTTTCCGCGCTACTTCCTTAGAAAACACAGTCAATTCCCAAAAACCTAGTAAATTCCCCAAAATAGCAGAACACTAGTCACGGAGAGGACCGTTGACCAGCATTTTTACAGAAAATTCCCTTTACTAAAAAATAGCAAGAAGCTCATGTCAAAAGATTCTTGACTGTTTTTGCAGTGGATTACTAAAAAACGCAGAGTGCTCAGGTCAAATAGAGGATCTTTGACTAGTGTTTTTGAATTGGATGGCTAAGCAAAAAAGATGACCTTTTTTGCAGTTGGCCCTTACCAACATCAAAGCGGTTCTATCATATAAAGGATCTTTGATTACTGTTTTTATTTTTTGGGCAGTAGATCACTGAAAACAGCAAGATACCTATAAGATGGAAAATCTTTGTTTCTGCACTACTTTCTTAAAAAACCAAGGGGTTTTGTTAAATGGAGGATTTTTGACCAGGGTTTTTGCAGTAAATTACTAAAAACAGCAGAACACTTGTCACATAGTGGACCTTTGGCCAGTATTTTGACTAATCTTTGGGTTTTAGTATACCACTGCAAAAGAAACCCTCAAGGATCTGCTGACATGAGCACCTTGCTATTTTTAGTCATGTACTGCAAAAAAAGGGAATCTGCTAGTCAAAGGTCCTGTACGTGACAAGTGTTCTGCTGTTTTTGGTAATTTACTCCAAATATCCTGACAGAACTCAAAGATGTTCTATCTTTTATATATCTTGCTGTTTTCAGTAATCTACTGCAAAAAAAAACAATAGACAAAGATGTTTGCAAAAAAACAATAATCAAAGATATTTGACTATTGTCTCTTTTTTGCAACAGATTACTGAAAACAGCAAGACCAGCATTTTTACAGAAGATTCCCTCTCTTGCAGTACATTACTAAAAATAGCAAGATACTTATGTCAGAAGATCCTTGACTGTTTTTGCAGTGGATGACTAACAACCGCAGAGTGCTCCAGTCAAATAGAAGATCTTTGACTAGTATTTTTGCAGTAGATTACTAAAAACAGCAAGACACTTTAAAGGAGGGTTTTTTTTAACAGTGCAGTGTTTTTTCAGTAAATTCCCCAAAACAGCAGAGCACTTGTCACGTACAGGACCTTTGACTAGCAGATTCCTTTGTTTTTTGCAGTACATGACTAAAGAAAATCCTTGAGGGTTTTTTTGCAGTTGTTTACTAAAACCCAAAGAGTGCTCCGGTCAAATAAAGGATATTTGACTAGTATTTTTGCAGTAGATTTGTGTAAACAGGAGGGTGTTTCTGTTATGTAAAATATCTTTAAACACTGTTTTTGCACTGGATTCCTAAAAACCGCAGAGTGCTAAATTCAAATAGAGGATCTTGGACAATGGTTTTTGCAGTAAATTTCTTAAAAAACATCATAACATTTGTCACAGAGAGGACCTTTGACCAGCATTTTTGACAGCAGATTCCCTTTCTTGCAGTACATTACTAAAAATAGCAAGATGCTCGTGTCAGAAGATCCTGGACTGTTTTTGCAGTAGATTCCTAAAAGCAGCAACATTCATGTCAGCTAGAGAATCCTTGACTGTTTTTGCAAAAGGTCCTTAAAAACAACCAAACCAATCTGTCATTTACTGGAGAGGATCTTCGATTGGTATTTTTTACAGTAGATTCCCAAAAATAGTAGGACACCCCTGTCTCATAGAAAATATTTTTTTCCAGTAGATTCTTGTAAACAGGAGACAGTTCCTGTCATATAGAAGATCTTTGACTATTATTTGCTGTAGATTTCTATAAATAGCAGGACACTCCTGTCAAATAAAGAATCTATGAAAAGCCTGTTTTGCGGTAGATTGCAAAAACAACAGCAGAAGGCTGTAGTTATATAAGGGATATTACAATCAATAAATATTTATTCATACAGCCCTTGATCATGAGTGCCTCATATGGTAAATAGCAGCCAAACAACACCGCTGTTCTGTCATATAGATGATCTTTGACTACTGTGTTTTTTGGAACCACTGAACTAGTGTATTTGCTATCTCGCCCTACAACAGCAAAGCATCCTGTCATTTATTAATACGAGTTTTTGCAGTTGAGTGTTTGAACAGCAAAGAGTTCCTGTCTTATTGATGATCTTTGACTTACTTGAATGACAGAATGTACGACTCCATCCTTTTTGATCCTTTTGCTGCAACATTATTCCAAGGTCCCTTCTTTCTTGTGGTACTTTCAGCACATTCATCGCCACCCTTCACGTTATTCCTTCGGCCTCATATAGCGGGTATTTGTCAGGAATTATGCATAAGGGTACATTTACCGTAGAGGATCTTTGATCGGTATGTTTGCAGGAGATTCTTATAAGCAACAAAGTGTTCCTGTCATAATATAGAGGAGTGTTGATCACGGTTTTTACAGAAGTACTCCTGTCACTTTGAGGATCTTTTAAATACGTTTTTTGCAGTGGCTTCCTAAAAACCGCAGAGTGCTCAGGTCAAATAGAGGATCTTTGACTAGTGCTTTTGCAGTGGATTCCTAAAAGCAGCAACATATTCATGTCAGCTAGAGATCCTTGACTGTTTTTGCAAAAGGTCCTTAAAAACAACACTGATCTGTGTTTTACTGATTCCCCAAAATAGCAGGACACCTTTGTCGCATAGAGAATTTTGGCTTGTACGTTTTTGAGTATATTCTTGTAAACAGGAGAGTGCTCGTGTCATGTCGAAAGTATTTAAGTACTGTTTTGCAGGGGATTTTTTTTTTTTTTTTGTCATGAAAAAGGGAGTTTTTTTGGGTTGGTGCACTAATTGTAAGTGTATCTTGTGTTTTTTATGTATATTTAATTAAAGAATAAACAATTATTCTGCTGCCCGGTGTTTGGGGACTACTGCTATAGAGGATCTTTGACTACTGTTTTTTTGGAACCACTGAACTAGTGTGTGTGCTATCTCGCCCGAAAACAGCAAAACACTTTTGTCACTCAGAGGATTTTTAATAAGTTTTTGCAGTCGAATGTTTAAAACAGATAGTTCCTGTCATATTGATGATCTTTGACTTACTTGAATGGCAGAATATACAAGTCCATTCTTTTGTATCCTTTACTGCAGTGGTGTCCAAAGTGTGGCCCGGGGGCCATTTGCAGCCCGCAGGTCATTTTTTAACGACCCCACGGCACATTTTAAAAATACAATTTGAAAATTTTTTTAAACGTAAAAAGTGATATAAAGGAGCAAATGGGTGAAATCTAACAAGAAAATGTTGCAATGTTTACTCTAATAACACAAAGCTGCCATGCAGGCTGTTTCTTTTTAAAAAAAATAATAATGAATCAAAATCAATGTCATTAGGAATTATTGACCTATTCAGGGCTCCAATTACGTCACCTTGAATTTTCCACTTTGAGGTATTTTTTGGGGAAAATGTTGCATACTTTGTGTTTTTCATATAAAAAACTGAGCTGTTTTTTTTAAAGGGCCTAAAATGAACAAACAAAAAACATAAACCACAATAAAAGTTATAATTGACGGATAGATCTGAAGTTGATCTCGAGATTATTGTGTCAAAAGTAAACAGTAAAAAAATGTATAATTTATTTTTTAACACTTTAATGAGTAGGACCCTTTTGGATCCCCAATTATTTTAGTGTGATTTGTTTTTAAGTGTCAAAAAATAATAATAAATTAAAATCAATGGTGTTTATTAGTTATTGACTTTTTTAAGGCTCCAATTATTATATCATCTCAAATATTCCACTTAAAAAGATTTTGGATGATAATATTGCATATTTTGTGGTTTTTTTATCATCAAAAACAGGGTTTTCATTGACAAAAAGAGCACACAACTTAAATCTTTAAAATCATTATATTGACAGATGGACCTAATGTTGATCTGGAGATTTAAAAGTTGAATAATAATAAAACAGAATAATACTGAATAATGACACATTTTTTTAAACATTTTTTTTGACCAAAACCCTTTGGGGTCCCGGGGATCAAGCCTGAGTGGAGGCCCAAATGTATATTGGTTATACATATATTGTACTGTTTTTTAAAATAGAAAAATGTCAAAATGTTTGCTTTGATTTTTCAGTCTGCGGCCTTAAGTGGATAAAGTTTGGACACCCCTGCTTTACTGCAACATTATTCCAAGGTTCCTTCTTTCCTGTGGTACTTTTCAGCACATTTACATTCATCGCCACCCTTTACATTTTTTATTTATTTTTTGCATCAGCCTCATTTAGCGGTTATTTGTCAGGAATTATGCGTAGTCGTAAATGCCAGGCGACTAATACGTCCCCAATTTATGTGACGGGAGAGCCGTAATTAACAAAGCGGAGACTGACATGATGTAAATGATCCAACTCAATCACACTCCTGTAATCAGAGCTCCAAGTAATCACCGTGGGCTGCTGATTGTGTAAAAAGGCTAAAAATAGCCTGGCATTTTTGCTACTCGTTCATCTCATTCAAGACTAATACGTGTCATTTTGTAAACGGGTCAGTGGGATGCTAAGTTGGAAACTAGCACGTGGTCATGTGACTCCTGACCCTCCATGGCACCGCCATCAATAAAACACACATTGGGGACACTTTTAGAATAATTTATGCCCTTGCAATTTAACGGCGTTTGCGTTTTGCACGGATCATTTGTACATTGGAAGTAGTTTTAGACTTCAAGTAAATGAAGAACACGTCCGTGACCCAACTCATCACAATGCAGGGGAAGGTCAGAAAATATGCATAAGACATTACAATAAAATACTTTGACAGAAATATCAAAGCCCTCATTAACTCCCGGGTCAATTTCTAAGTGCTGGGATAAAAAATAGACGACCTTCAGATTCCCATCGTTTGCTCATTTTAAGTTTTTTTTTTTTTTGGAAAGTTAAAAGACTTCATGGCCCTCATTGTGTCTTGTTAAATGGTGATTGTGTAGATGACAGAATTATTTATAGTCACATTATAATGTTCTCACAAGTCAACCCTCAGTAATAGAGATGTAATGAGATGCCATAATCATGTACAGTAAAGAAGGAAAAAATGCTACTTGCATTATTGATTTAAAAAAATAAACTGTTAACTGCCAGCAAGTTATTGCCCAATTAAAATAATCAACATTAAAAACTCTAAATGATAAAACATTTAAATAAAAGAAGCAAGGAGTCAAACAAAGACAGAATTAAATTTGGCTCAATTGAGGAGAAACGTCTGGGCTGTACCTTTTGTACGGTCCCCCACCACGCTCTGACGAAGGATTGTACGCCTCTTCTTTTATCTGGACTTTCCCCGATTACATGGCAACAGCTGTTTCTACTGGAAGGGGGTCATAAACAGCCACCGCCTTTGGTCACAAAACCGTTCAAAGAAAAGGTTTGTTCAAAGAAAAGGTCGTAAACATCCGTTGCCCTCGGTCACAAAACAGTTCAAAGTCCTTGTCTCCTCTCCGCTTTGCAGATCTCGGGACAGGACAAAATCTTCCTGTGGATTACAATACATCAAAGAAACCCACCCCTTCATGTCGCTCCACATCCTACAGAGTGGAGTTACACAAGCCTTTTGATTGGTAAGATCAAAGACAGATTTTGTCTGCTCGCCAGGAACTCATTGAAACAAGGTTTTGTGATAACTTAGATACAATTATTCGGACGCTTACAGTATCTCACATGGAATGCTAAGCGCAAGACAAACACCGGGAACCCGAAATCATGGAACGTAACAGTTGCGTTAAGCAAACAAAAGCACCGGCCTGAGAGGGGCGTAAAGGCAGGACTAAGGAGCTCTCTGATTAGTGCTCGGTGACAGGTGAGCGTCCCGAACACTAATCAGAGGCAGGTGAACATAATCAGCACCCATGGCAACCAAGAACAACACAATATAGGGGTGCTGAAAAAGAACTAAAACAACCGGTGAATCCAAACGAAAAACAAACTATGATTCGGGCAAAGGATCATAAGATGAGGACCCCCCCAATTATCTGCCGTTTTTTGTTTCAAATTACTATGCAAAACTAACTTTTCTTACAAATCTGTTGCTGAAAAATTGCGAGAATCCGCCATTGTAGTCCACGCCGAAGTCAATAGGCTTCTTTTTCTCTATCCTCTTGTTGGGGGACTTTCATCCTCCACTGTCGCCATTTCTAATATAAAGTAGCAAAATATTCTAACTTGTCTGTCCGTAGACTCGCTATGGAAGCACTAAAACTACAACAACGATTACAGAGGAGAAGACGTTGTCGAAGTGGAGGCACGTGAATAAGACCGCCCACAAAACGACGCATCCTGAAGCGACTGTTAGAAGGCGACTTGGAGATGATGTGTAAAACATCATCTACCGTATTTTCTTGAATTGCAGCTAATTAATTTAAAACCTCTTCTCACTCCAGCGCTTACCAAAGGCATGCGGTAAATTTAGGCCTGCGCTTAAAAATGTGAGTGTGATGTAATGATACCATCCTGAAAAACACATTAAATCAAAAAAAAAAAACCTTATGGTCTTACCTTTACTTATAAATGAAGTCCATGCGCAGCTCCTTCTGATCAAAAGCATCAATAACTTGTTTATAGAAGTCTTCCTTATCTTTCTTCAGTTTTAAAAGTCTCTCTGTCTCGATGGAGATCTTCCTTTATTACCTCCTGCTTCCATTGAAAGTCCACTTTAGAAAACTGTTTTATTTTACATATGTAATCCTCCATGTTAAAAGTGCAAGCGAGAGGAAAAAATAAAGGATCGCTGCTCACTCTTGCTGCTTGTTGTCACTTCTTCTGCAGCCGAGTAGTCGCAAGAAGGATCACTAGCGCCCTCTACCACCAGAAGGCGGGAGTCATTTAATGACTCATATTTGACACACGCAGCTACGGTATATTAATAAAACATAGCTGCTTACTGTTCTTTTTAGCATATTCAAATCCCGACTGAATAGCTCTTAATCTTCTTCCCTTTATGCGATTTGAAGTTATTGAAATCAGCCTCCTCCATTTTGAAAATGATGACAGGTGAAGTGTCACTCGTGACGTGACGAGTTTGACCCGGCGGAAATTCTAGGCATATGCTAATTATTTGGCGAAATGAGCCGGCGGTAATGCTAAGCATGCGCTAATTATTTAGCAAAACGAGTTTGACCCGGCAGTAATTCTAGTCAGGTGCATACTATATACCCGGCAGCAATTCAAGGAAATACGCTATGCAACATTTTGACCAAAGAACTGCCATTACATGTTATGTAGAGCACAAGAACGTGTTGTGAATGTAGACAACATATAACCCTCTTTAATGTGTCTTATAGACAGAAGACATGTTGTCCGGTTCTGATAAAACTGCCGCTCCTCACTGCCGCTTTCATGGCGTCTCAGCACCATTTTAGGCGTTCTCGTTGGGAGCGAGATGACTTTTGTGAGATGGCAGCGAGTCCATCTGCCTGAGAGACTAACGAGTGATTCAGTCCGACTGGACTGACTTTTCCATGGCTGGATCACACCTTATCAGAAAGTCTATATCTCACATGGAGGACCATCAAAGTGCAGGAGCCTTTGAATCCTCACTCTGATGTTCTCACCCCCCCCCCCCCCCCCCCCCCCCCTCCCCTTTTACTGTGTGTGTGTGTGTGTGTGTGTGTGTGTGTGTGTGTGCAGTGCAGCAGAGTTTCCAGCTTGTACACGTGTTATCTTGTCCTCCATGTTTGGTACATGTCAGGTGGTTGACTTTAAAAGTAGAAGAAGTGCAAGTATGGCAAACAGCACACTTCCCCGACATGCTGGCTGTGGCTGCAACATGCGGGCCGGGTGACGAATGGTACTTGTGCAAGCAGACTGTTTGGGTAATTGCCTGCAGGACTGGATCATTGAGTTCATGGCATGGCCCAAGCGACTTCTGAGATGCCTGAGGGACTAAAACAGGTGTCTAGAGAACATTTTTTTTTTTTTTTTGGACTAGTTGCAAATAAAAATGGCAGTGTCAGGGGACGTCTGCAAAGGGTAAACAAGCAATGTTGTGGACTTCTAATGATTAGGATCAAATCAGGAGGCTGTCAAATAAAAATGACCCCAAAAAAAACAAAAAACATTTGCATACATTTTTAAATAAGCTTAGAAATAAGTAACACAATTAGGTAAGGTTGTATTTGTTGGCCTCATTCTTGTGAGAATCCTGCTTGTGGCCGAAGCATTGAAAGGTAACTGCAACATATTTTGGTTCACAATCCATTATTTTTTAGTATTTTCCATCCATCCATTTTCTACCGCTTTTTCCCCTTTTGGGGCGCTGGTGCCTATCTCAGCTACAACCGGGCGGAAGGCGGCCTACACCCTGGACAAGTCGCAACCTCATCGCAGGTGTGTATGTATGTGTGTGTGTATATATGTATAGATATATATATTTATAATATATATAATATATATATATAATATATATAACATGTGGCGTGGCGCAGTGGGAGAGTGGCCGTGCTCAACCCGAGGGTCCCTGGTTCAAAACCCACCTAGTACCAACCTCGTCACGTCCGTTGTGTCCTGAACAAGACACTTCACCCTTGCTCCTGATGGGTGCTGATTAGCGACTTGCATGGCAGCTCCCTCCATCAGTGTGTGAATGGGTAAATGCGGAAGTAGTGTCAAAGCGCTTTGAATACCTTTTTTATATATATATATATATATATATATATATATATATATATATATATATATATATATATATATATATAGGTCTCTCTATGGGAGACAGGTCTGGACTGCAGGCGGGCCAGGAAAGTACCCGCACTCTTTTTTTTTTTACAAAACTACACTTTTGTAACACGTGCTGAATGTGGCTTGGCATTGTCTTGCTGAAATAAGCAGGGGCGTCCATGAAAAAGACGGCGCTTAGATGGCAGCATATGTTGTTCCAAAAGCTGTATGTACCTTTCAGCATTAATGGTGCCTTCACAGATGTGTAAGTTACCCATGCCTTGGGCACTAATGCACCCCCATACCATCACACATGTGTAAGTTACCCATGTCTTGTTCACTAATACACCCCCATACCATCACACATGTGTAAGTTACCCATGTCTTGTTCACTAATACACCCCCATACCATCACACATGTGTAAGTTACCCATGTCTTGGGCACTAATACACCCCCATACCATCACACATGTGTAAGTTACCCATGCCTTGGGCACTAATACACCCCCATACCATCACACATGTGTAAGTTACCCATGCCTTGGGCACTAATGCACCCCCATACCATCACACATGCTGGCTTTTACACTTTGCGTCGATAACAGTCTGGATGGTTCGCTTCCCCTTTGATCCGGATGACACGATGTCGAATATTTTCAAAAACAGTTTGAAATGTGGACTCGTCAGACCACAGAACACTTTTCCACTTTGCATCAGTCCATCTTAGATGAGCTCTGAGGCGTTTCTGGATGTTGTTGATAAATGGCTTTTGCTTTGCATAGTTTAGCTTTAACTTGCACTTACAGATGTAGCGACAAACTGTATTTAGTGACAGTGGTTTTCTGAAGTGTTCCTGAGCCCATGTGGTGATATCCTTTAGAGATTGATGTCGGTTTTTGATTCAGTGCCGTCTGAGGGATGGAAGGTCACGGTCATTCAATGTTGGTTTCCGGCCATGCTGCTTACGTGGAGTGATTTCTCCAGATTCTCTGAACCTTTTGATGATATTATGGAGCGTAGATGTTGAAATCCCTAAATTTCTTGCAATGTCACTTTGAGAAAGGTTGTTCTTAAACTGTTTGACTATTTGCTCACACAGTTGTGGACAAAGGGGTGTACCTCGCCCCATCCTTTCTTGTGAAAGACTGAGCATTTTTTGGGAAGCTGTTTTATAGCCAATCATGGCACCCACCTGTTCCCAGTTAGCCTGCACACCTGTGGGATGTTCCAAATAAGTGTTTGATGAGCATTCCTCAACTTTATCAGTATTTATTGCCACCTTTCCCAACTTCTTTGTCACATGTTGCTGGCATCAAATTCTAAGGTTACTGATTATTTGCAAAATAAAAGTTCATGAGTTTGAACATGAAATATGTTGTCTTTGTAGCATATTCAACTGAATATGGCTTGAAAAGGATTTGCAAATCATTGTATTCTGTTTATATTTACATCTAACACCATTTAACAACTCCTATGGAAACAGGGTTTGTAAGTCACTTCAGTAAATCGCATTCAATTTAAAACGACAAGCCTTGAAGACGTCGTAGTGTTACCACGACTACAGTTCAGCACTGACTCTTTGAAGGCTCGACTCTCAAAAGTGCAGTTTTTCAAATTTAACGTCCGCACTAATAATTGACTTTTAAAAACATTTTAGTCACGCCAGTAAATTCTCAGCGCGCGTTTAATGGCGATGGAAGATGCCAAAAGGAAACCCATGAAGTGCTTTTCCCGTCGTCTTAATTTATTGATGACTCACAGTTTGTCCTTGGAGACGTGGCGCCGCCTGGCCTGGTCACGGCGTACATTCAATTAGCTTGTGCGAGGTGCGCCGCCAAATGACTTGATGCCTTCAAGTGTGTGCCCGCTCGCGGAGGCGGAGGCCGGGCCGACCGACTGATCCATTTTCCTTTCACCAGCCGCCGTCAAGATCAAGGAAAAGCTTCCAGCGAGGAGTCATTTTTTTTATTTTTTTTTTTACTTGAAGTGTTTTGACAGTTAGACGTCAATAAAGTGAGGAGAAGCAATAACGTCCTCAATTTCAAGGCAGAGCCTTTTTACCAAATTGACCCTGGAGCTTGTCCGACATATCCTGGTCGTGTTTTCCTACTTCCATGATTGCCTGTGTCATGTCGGACTATGTTCTTTATTCCACATTGCCGGCAGTAAGTCGGACACGTTTCCAGTGAGGGTTGGACTCCGCCAAGGCTGTCCTTTGTCACCCATTCTGTTCAGAACTTTTATGGACGGAATTTCTAGGCGCAGTCAAGGCTTTGAGGGGTTCCGGTTTGGTGACCGCAGGATTAGGTCTCTGCTTTTTGCAGATGATGTGGTCCTGATGGCTTCATCTGACCAGGATCTTCAGCTCTCACTGGATCGGTTCGCGGTCGAGTGTGAAGCGACCGGAATGAGAATCAGCACCTCCAAGTCCGAGTCCATGGTTCTCGCCCGGAAAAGGGTGGTGTGCCATCTCCGGGTTGGGGAGGAGACCCTGCCCCAAGTGGAGGAGTTCAAGTACCTCGGAGTCTTGTTCACGAGTGAGGGAAGAGTGGATGGTGAGATCGACAGGCGGATCGGTGCGGCGTCTTCAGTAATGCGGACGCTGTACCGATCCGTTGTGGTGAAGAAGGAGCTGAGCCGGAAGGCAAAGCTCTCAATTTACCGGTCGATCTACGTTCCCATCCTCACCTATGGTCATGAGCTTTGGGTCATGACCGAAAGGACAAGATCACGGGTACAAGCGGCCCAAATGAGGTGGTTCGGGCATCTGCTCAGGATGCCACCCAAACTCCTCCCTAGGGAGGTTTTTAGGGCAGGCTACGAGGGAAGACCCAGGACACGTTGGGAAGACTATGTCTCCCGGCTGGCCCGGGAACACCTCGGGATCCCCCGGGAAGAGCTGGACGAAGTGGCTGGGGAGAGGGAAGTCTGGGCTCACACGTTTAGAACAATTGTCATTTAGAAATGAATTAAACTAAGGTTTTTCCCTGTATTGATCCCTGGTCTACACTGCAAGATACATTTAGACCTGCTCAGTGGCCTTGTGTTTAGAGCGTCCGCCCTGAGACCGGAAGGTTGTGAGTTCAAGTACCTCGGAGTCTTGTTCACGAGTGAGGGAAGAGTGGATCGTGAGATCGACAGGCGGATCGGTGCGGCGTCTTCAGTAATGCGGACGTTGTATCGATCCGTTGTGGTGAAGAAGGACTTGAGTCGGAAGGCAAAGCTCTCAATTTACCTGTCGATCTACGTTCCCATCCTCACCTATGGTCATGAGTTTTGGGTCATGACCAAAAGGACAAGATCACGGGTACAAGCGGCCCAAATGAGTTTCCTCTCCCTTAGAGATAGGGTGAGAAGCTCTGCCATCCGGGAGGAACTCAAAGTAAAGCCGCTGCTCCTCCACATGGAGAGGAGCCAGATGAGGTGGTTCGGGCATCTGGTCAGGATGCCACCCGAACGCCTCTCTACCGAGGTGTTTAGGGCAGGCTACGGGGGAAGACCCAGGACACGTTGGGAAGACTATGTCTCCCGGCTGGCCTGGGAACGCCTCGGGATCCCCCGAGTAGAGCTGGACGAGGTGGCTGGGGAGAGGGAAGTCTGGGTTTCCCTGCTTAGGCTGTTGCCCCCGCAACCCGACCCCGGATAAGCGGAAGAAGATAGATGGATGGATGTCGGACTATCCGAAGGAAGTTTATTCTTTTCTTTCCTTTCCAACGCTTAATCATTTAGCGCTGGTCTTTACGAGCTCACCAATATTTTATAGCACGAGCAAATGAACTGCCTTTATTGTATCCCACTGGGGGAACCTGGGAAATGTATCGGATTCATCGTTGTCCACCCCCGTGCATCTTTTGTGTGCAGCACTCAGGTCTCATCTTCGTTTGCATCCGCTTACACTTTAGTGCAGTTTCTCTCAAATAGTGGGTGACCCCAGGGAACATGCTTTATCAGTATCATGTTTTTAGAAGCTCTGCATTCTTTAAAACGTGTTCTAGACCACAAAAATCACTTCATATCCTCTATTGCTCACTTGTGAAGCATACACTATATTACCAAAAGTATTTGGCCATCCATCGAAATGATGGGAATCAGCTGTCCTAATCACTGGGCCCGGTGTATCAAATCAAGCACTTAGGCATGGAGACTATTTTTACAAATATTTGTGAAAGAATGGGCCACTCTCAGGAACTCAGTGATTTCCATTGAATGCCACCTGTGCAACAAATCCAGTCTTGAAATTTCCTAAATATTCCAAAGTAAAATGTCCGCTTAATTATAAGCAAATGGAAGAGTTTGGGAACAACAGCAACTCAGCCACCAAGTGGTAGACCCCGTAAACTGAAAGAGAGGGGTCAGCGGATCCTGAAGCGCATTGTGCAAAGAGGTTGCTGACTGTCGGTGTGGATGAACTTGACTGGCCTGATCGGAGTCCTGACTTGAACCCAGATAGAACACCTTTGGGATGAATTAGAACAGAGACTGAGTGTGTGACTTAATCAATGCGCTTTCGGAAGAATGGTGGAAAATTCTTATCAACACACTCCGCAACCTTGTGGACAGCCTTCCCAGAAGAGTAAAAGCTGTAATAGCTGCAAAAGGTGGACTCACATCATATTGAACCCTATGGGTTAGGATTGGGATGGCACTTCAAGTTCATATGTGAGCCTTGGTTAAATACCTTTGTCAATATCGTGTATCTCAGTTTTTGTGCAGAGATATGGCGAAATAACTACAAGTGTGCTCTTCATTCACTGTGTTACAAAAAAGATCAATTAGAATTAAAGGTGCAAGCAGCGATGGACGGGACCGACTTTTGCTGGTGTTTCCTGCTTTTACCCATTCAACAAATCTTTACCTGCACTTTACCTACCTTCCCTGCATCCTGGAGTCAAACTGGTGCTTCTTTCTGTCACCCATACACGCTGGTGCTTCCTGCCTTTACCCATTCAACATATCTTTACCTGCACTTTATCTACCTTCCCTGCATCCTGGAGTCACACTGGTGCCTCTTTCTGTCACCCATACACGCTGGTGCTTCCTGCCTTTACCCATTCAACATATCTTTACCTGCACTTTATCTACCTTCCCTGCATCCTGGGGTCACACTGGTGCTTCTTTCTGTCACCCATACACGCTGGTGCTTCCTGCCTTTACCCATTCAACATATCTTTACCTGCACTTTACCTACCTTCCCTGCATCCTGGAGTCAAACTGGTGCCTCCTTCTTTCACCCAGTCAACATATATTTACCTGCACGTTACCTACCTTCTCTGCATTGTGTGGTCACGCTGGTGCTTCCTGCTTTTAAGCGGCCATCTTGAGACGGCAGCAGCGCAGCAGCATCAGCGCAGCGTTCTTTGAAGGCTTGTAAAATCAAAACCGGAGCAGTTAGAAAAACTCTTTGCGCAACTTTTAATCAGAAGGGTTTAATCTGTTTCCTGTGCGAGTTTGAAGCCGACACAACAAACGCGCTCAGAGGAGATATGTTTGAAAAAAAGGTGACAGGTTTTTACAAAACCTTTGTTTTGAAGGGGTAATTGCCAACTTCCTGTTATTTTTGCTGAAGGATGTCAATAATGAAGTGTAGGTCTAAGTGAGACCTACATAGAAGTTTTTATTTCATGTCTCTACGACATTCCTAATGGAAGTTACAAGCAGTTTTGTCCGTGCTTTCTGTTTTATTCCTAGAGCGCAATTTTAAGTTTTAGGGTATGGTTTTTATTAGATGGCAATTTTCGCCAGTCCTGATGTGTGTGTCGAGTTTGGTGATTTTGAAGCATTTTAAGGGGGTCAAATTACAGTTCAAAGAGGCAAAAATTTAATTTTTTAGAAAACTTTTGTTTTGAAGGGGTTTTTTGCCAACTTCCTGTTGATTTTTGCTGAAGGACATCAGTGTATAGAATCTAGGTCTAAGTCAGACCTACATAGAGGTTTTTGTTTCATGTCTCTATGACATGAAGTTTTGTCTGTGTTTTTTCCTAGGGGGCGCTAGAGCGCAATTTTGAGTTTTGTTTTTTTTTTTTTTTTGTTTAGATGGCAATTTTCACCAGTCCTGATGTGTGAGTCCAGTTTGGTGAGTTTTGAAGCATTTTAAGGGGGTCAAATTACGTCTCAAAGAGGCAAAATTGACATTTTTTTAGGAAACTTTTGTTTTGAAGGGGTGTTTGGCAACTTCTTTTTGATTTTTGCTGAAGGATGTCATCTTAGGAAATGTAGGTCTAAGTCAGACCTACATAGAGGTTTTTGTTTCATGTCTCTACGACATTCATAACGGAAGTTAAAAGCAGTTTTGTCCGTGTTTTTTAATAAGGGGCGCTAGAGCCCATTTTTGAGTTTTGGTTTTTTAATTCTATGGCAATTTTCGCCAGTCCTGATGTGTGTGTTAAATTTGGTGAGTTTTGAAGCATGTTAAGGGGGTCAAATTACAGCTCAAAGAGGCGGCAGTATAATAATAAAACCTTAGAAATACAATAGGGTCCTCTGTCCCAAAGGGACATTCAGTCCCCAATAAAACATAATGTTGGATAATATAGAAAACATACAAACCCTTTATTTATTTTATCACAATTATTGAAATTCAACAATTTGGTGAGTTTGCAAACAGCTAAAAATGATGTACAAAGCAAACTATAACATGCCAGGTCTGACCGGCAGGAGGCCACGGGGAAGACCCAGGACAGGTGGGGAAGACTTTGTCTCCTAGTTGGCCTGGGAATGCCTCGGTATCCCCGGGGAGGAGTTGGACAAAGTGGCTGGGGAGAGGGAATGAGTCTGGGCTTCTCTGCTTGGGCTGCTGCCCCTGCGACCCGACATCGGATAAGCGGAAGAATATAGATTGGATGGATGGTTATAGTGGCCAAAAATATTATATATACTTGTTAATTAAAACCTCTGCCTTGTTTTTAATGAATACTTAGGCCAGGCCTACTGAAAGCCACTACTAGCCACCACACAGTCTGATAGTTTATATATCAATGATGAAATATTAACATTGCAACACATGACAATACGGCCTTTTTTGTTTACTAAATTGCAATTTTAAATTTCGCGCCAAGTATCCTGTTGAAAACGTCGTGGTATGATGACTCGTATGATGACTCGTATGATGACTCGTATGATGACTCGTATGATGACTCGTATGATGACTCATGCGTGTGACGTCACGGATTGTAGGGGACATTTTGATCCAGCACCGATCCCAGGGGGGGGGGGGATCTCAGCCCGGCTGCCTTGCCTCGTTGAGAAACGTGGTTTCCCTCGGAGACACTGGCGGTCACCACACCCGTGGCCACACCCCTCCGACTTTCAGGTACGACCATATAATCTCAAACACTAGCTAGTAACACAATAAGCAGATCGATTCCCGCTTCCGCCATCCTAGTCACTGCCGTTGTGTCCTTGGGCAAGACACTTTACCCACCTGCTCCCAGTGCCACCCACACTGCTTTAAATGTAACTTAGATATTGGGTTTCACTATGTAAAGCGCTTTGAGTCACTAGAGAAAAGCGCTATATAAATATAATTCACTTCACTTCACATACGTGATTTTCCAGAATTATCCTAGTAAATGTGTCATATAACATCTGAATCGCTCCCACTGCCCTTGTCTTTTTTTTTTTCCCTAGTCCTTCACTCTCACTTTCCTCATCCACGAATCTTTCATCCTCGCTCAAATTAATGGGGAAATCGTCGCTTTCTCGGTCCGAATCGCTCTCGCTGCTGGTGGCCATGATTGTAAACAATGTTCAGATGTGAGGAGCTCCACAACCCGTGACATCACGCGCATATCGTCTGCTACTTCCGGTACAGGCAAGGCTTTTTTATTAGCGACCAAAAGTTGCCAACTTTATCGTGGATGTTCTCTACTAAATCCTTTCAGCAAAAATATGGCAATATGGCAAAATGATGAAGTATGACACATAGAATGGAGCTGCTATCCCCGTTTAAATAAGAACATCTCATTTCAGTAGGCCTTTAGGTCTAATATGCTATTGTATTTTTCCAAAAAAATGTTGGGCCATGTTTTCACCTCAACATGACAAACAGCAGCTTTAATGTTATGCAGAGGTGTACTAACAACAATTTTATAGACAAATGATATTTATAGTCACAGTAGAAAGTAACAGATAAATAACTAAGAAACACTTTGTGTTTGTCACTGTCCTTAAGATCCTGGCCTGTGCTTAAAAACTGCAGTTTTGAACAAGTTTTTTTTTTTAATCCAGTATAATAGATGTGCGCATTCTTTGTTGTTATGTCATCATTTTGTTGAACAACTTTGAGAACTGCTTTACAAACAACTGGAGGATGCCCCCTGGGATACATGGTGGTCATTTACGACCATGCATTTATGGTTATTGCCGTTCACATGTTATTGGTGTCGTCTAAAAGCGGCGATAGTGGATCTAACATAATAGTGTGAGAGTCCAGTCCATAGTGGATCTAACATAATAGTGTGAGAGTCCAGTCCATAGTGGATCTAACATAATAGTGAGAGTCCAGTCCATAGTGGATCTAACATAATAGTGTGAGAGTCCAGTCCATAGTGGATCTAACATAATAGTGTGAGAGTCCAGTCCATAGTGGATCTAACATAATAGTGTGAGAGTCCAGTCCATAGTGGATCTAACATAATAGTGAGAGTCCAGTCCACAGTGGATCTAACATAATAGTGAGAGTCCAGTCCATAGTGGATCTAACATAATAGTGTGAGAGTCCAGTCCATAGTGGATCTAACATAATAGTGTGAGAGTCCAGTCCATAGTGGATCTAACATAATAGTGTGAGAGTCCAGTCCATAGTGGATCTAACATAATAGTGTGAGAGTCCAGTCCATAGTGGATCTAACATAATAGTGAGAGTCCAGTCCACAGTGGATCTAACATAATAGTGAGAGTCCAGTCCACAGTGGATCTAACATAATAGTTTGAGAGTCCAGTCCATAGTGGATCTAACATAATAGTGTGAGAGTCCAGTCCATAGTGGATCTAACATAATAGTGAGAGTCCAGTCCATAGTGGATCTAACATAATAGTGAGAGTCCAGTCCATAGTGGATCTAACATAATAGTGAGAGTCCAGTCCATAGTGGATCTAACATAATAGTGAGAGTCCAGTCCATAGTGGATCTAACATAATAGTGAGAGTCCAGTCCATAGTGGATCTAACATAATAGTGAGAGTCCAGTCCATAGTGGATCTAACATAATAGTGAGAGTCCAGTCCATAGTGGATCTAACATAATAGTGTGAGAGTCCAGTCCATAGTGGATCTAACATAATAGTGAGAGTCCAGTCCATAGTGGATCTAACATAATAGTGTGAGAGTCCAGTCCATAGTGGATCTAACATAATAGTGAGAGTCCAGTCCATAGTGGATCTAACATAATAGTGAGAGTCCAGTCCATAGTGGATCTAACATAATAGTGAGAGTCCAGTCCATAGTGGATCTAACATAATAGTGAGAGTCCAGTCCATAGTGGATCTAACATAATAGTGAGAGTCCAGTCCATAGTGGATCTAACATAATAGTGTGAGAGTCCAGTCCATAGTGGATCTAACATAATAGTGTGAGAGTCCAGTCCATAGTGGATCTAACATAATAGTGTGAGAGTCCAGTCCATAGTGGATCTAACATAATAGTGAGAGTCCAGTCCATAGTGGATCTAACATAATAGTGTGAGAGTCCAGTCCATAGTGGATCTAACATAATAGTGTGAGAGTCCAGTCCATAGTGGATCTAACATAATAGTGAGAGTCCAGTCCATAGTGGATCTAACATAATAGTGTGAGAGTCCAGTCCATAGTGGATCTAACATAATAGTGTGAGAGTCCAGTCCATAGTGGATCTAACATAATAGTGAGAGTCCAGTCCATAGTGGATCTAACATAATAGTGAGAGTCCAGTCCATAGTGGATCTAACATAATAGTGTGAGAGTCCAGTCCATAGTGGATCTAACATAATAGTGTGAGAGTCCAGTCCATAGTGGATCTAACATAATAGTGAGAGTCCAGTCCATAGTGGATCTAACATAATAGTGTGAGAGTCCAGTCCATAGTGGATCTAACATAATAGTGTGAGAGTCCAGTCCATAGTGGATCTAACATAATAGTGAGAGTCCAGTCCATAGTGGATCTAACATAATAGTGAGAGTCCAGTCCATAGTGGATCTAACATAATAGTGTGAGAGTCCAGTCCATAGTGGATCTAACATAATAGTGAGAGTCCAGTCCATAGTGGATCTAACATAATAGTGGGAGTCCAGTCCATAGTGGATCTAACATAATAGTGTGAGAGTCCAGTCCATAGTGGATCTAACATAATAGTGAGAGTCCAGTCCATAGTGGATCTAACATGATAGTGAGAGTCCAGTCCATAGTGGATCTAACATAATAGTGAGAGTCCAGTCCATAGTGGATCTAACATAATAGTGAGAGTCCAGTCCATAGTGGATCTAACATAATAGTGAGAGTCCAGTCCATAGTGGATCTAACATAATAGTGAGAGTCCAGTCCATAGTGGATCTAACATAATAGTGTGAGAGTCCAGTCCATAGTGGATCTAACATAATAGTGAGAGTCCAGTCCATAGTGGATCTAACATAATAGTGTGAGAGTCCAGTCCATAGTGGATCTAACATAATAGTGAGAGTCCAGTCCATAGTGGATCTAACATAATAGTGAGAGTCCAGTCCATAGTGGATCTAACATAATAGTGAGAGTCCAGTCCATAGTGGATCTAACATAATAGTGTGAGAGTCCAGTCCATAGTGGATCTAACATAATAGTGAGAGTCCAGTCCATAGTGGATCTAACATAATAGTGTGAGAGTCCAGTCCATAGTGGATCTAACATAATAGTGTGAGAGTCCAGTCCATAGTGGATCTAACATAATAGTGTGAGAGTCCAGTCCATAGTGGATCTAACATAATAGTGAGAGTCCAGTCCATAGTGGATCTAACATAATAGTGTGAGAGTCCAGTCCATAGTGGATCTAACATAATAGTGTGAGAGTCCAGTCCATAGTGGATCTAACATAATAGTGAGAGTCCAGTCCATAGTGGATCTAACATAATAGTGTGAGAGTCCAGTCCATAGTGGATCTAACATAATAGTGTGAGAGTCCAGTCCATAGTGGATCTAACATAATAGTGAGAGTCCAGTCCATAGTGGATCTAACATAATAGTGAGAGTCCAGTCCATAGTGGATCTAACATAATAGTGTGAGAGTCCAGTCCATAGTGGATCTAACATAATAGTGTGAGAGTCCAGTCCATAGTGGATCTAACATAATAGTGAGAGTCCAGTCCATAGTGGATCTAACATAATAGTGTGAGAGTCCAGTCCATAGTGGATCTAACATAATAGTGTGAGAGTCCAGTCCATAGTGGATCTAACATAATAGTGAGAGTCCAGTCCATAGTGGATCTAACATGATAGTGAGTGTCCAGTCCATAGTGGATCTAACATAATAGTGAGAGTCCAGTCCATAGTGGATCTAACATAATAGTGAGTGTCCAGTCCATAGTGGATCTAACATAATAGTGTGAGAGTCCAGTCCATAGTGGATCTAACATAATAGTGAGAGTCCAGTCCATAGTGGATCTAACATAATAGTGTGAGAGTCCAGTCCATAGTGGATCTAACATAATAGTGAGAGTCCAGTCCATAGTGGATCTAACATAATAGTGAGTGTCCAGTCCATAGTGGATCTAACATAATAGTGTGAGAGTCCATTACATAGTGGATCTAACATAATAGTGAGAGTCCAGTCCATAGTGGATCTAACATAATAGTGTGAGAGTCCAGTCCATAGTGGATCTAACATAATAGTGTGAGAGTCCAGTCCATAGTGGATCTAACATAATAGTGTGAGAGTCCAGTCCATAGTGGATCTAACATAATAGTGAGAGTCCAGTCCATAGTGGAGCTAACATAATAGTGTGAGAGTCCAGTCCATAGTGGATCTAACATAATAGTGAGAGTCCAGTCCATAGTGGATCTAACATAATAGTGTGAGAGTCCAGTCCATAGTGGATCTAACATAATAGTGAGAGTCCAGTCCATAGTGGATCTAACATAATAGTGAGAGTCCAGTCCATAGTGGATCTAACATAATAGTGAGAGTTCCAGGTATATCGGAAGTTGATCTTGAAATTTAAGTGTTAAAAGTAAAACAAAAAACTAATAAAAATGCATCACTTTATAAGTGGGGAACCTTTCAGATCTCAAATATATTTAGTAGGATTTTATTTAACTTTTTACTGTGATTACTCAAAAATATGAAATAATTAAAATCAATGTTGTCCTGCATTATTGATCTTTGAGGGCTTTAATTGCTAAATAAAGGAACTTTCCTGAAGGAATCAATAAAGTACTATCTATCTATCTAAATACTGCATATTTCAGTTTTACTATAATAAACAAAGTTGTCTTTGACAGAAAAGACATTAAAACCTTATTTGTTTTACTTTATATCAACCTCAAGTTGATATAGAGATTCACTGTAAGCATTAAATAAAAATAATAATAATAATTTGACTTAATTTTAACATTTTAGTGACTGAGACCCTCTATGCTCCCCAGGAGCCCTAAGGATTAAAACAAATAAATCCATATATTTTGTTATGGTTTGAAAATGAAAATAATAAAAATGGCCCCGCATGCTTAAATTTTTCCGTGTGTGGCCCTCTCTGGAAAAAGTTTGGACACCCCCGCTGTAGGCAAAGCAGCTTTTTTGATGGCATCGGTAAAATGGGGGGAAAATACGTTACTTTGCATCCGACATGGAGTTATAAATACGACACAAGCATCCTCAGATGTTTGCATGATGCAGCATTAAAGGATCACCAGCTATTCATATTTACTTCTGCAGACATTATTCATTTAGGCTGCAGCTCGCTCTGGTTCACTCCGCTGTTTGATAGACCAGCTTTCCAAAAAAAAGCACAATAGTGAGTCAAATCATTGTTTTGTTTTTCTCCTGACTGTGGGAGGAAGTCGTGTTTCCCGAGGAGAGAACAAACATTCTCGCCACAACGCAGCCTGAAGTAAAGATCCATGCAAATGTCAGCAGTATTTGGCTGTTTTAAAGTTAAAGCACAATTAAGTTGCATTGTAGTCCCCCATTTGGTTTATGCCAGGCACTTTTTGGTAATTGTTTGCAGTTTTTTTTGGGGGGGGTGACAGGTTCTAAGACAGTGGTGCCCAAAGTGTGGCCCGTGGGCCAATTGCGGCCCGCAGATAATTGCTTACCGGCCCGCCACACATTCTGGAAATGATATTGCAAACATTTTTAAAAACATTTTAAAAATGTGGAGTGATGTGAACAGAATCGATTCTGTTCATAACTTTTATGAACAGAATTTTTAGGCGCAGTCAAGGCGTTGAGGGGTTCCGGTTTGGTGACCGCAGGATTAGGTCTCTGCTTTTTGCTTCTCACTGGATCGGTTCGCAGCCGAGTGTGAAGCGACCGGAATGAGAATCAGCACCTCCAATTCTGAGTCCATGGTTCTCGCCCGGAAAAGGGTGGAGTGCCATCTCCGGGTTGGGGAGGAGACCCTGCCCCAAGTGGAGGAGTTCAAGTACCTAGGAGTCTTGTTCACGAGTGAGGGAAGAGTGGATGGTGAGATCGACAGGCGGATCGGTGCGGCGTCTTCAGTAATGCGGACGTTGTACCGATCCATTGTGGTGAAGAAGGAGCTGAGCCGGAAGGCAAAGCTCTCAATTTACCGGTCGATCTACGTTCCCATCCTCACCTATGGTCATGAGCTTTGGGTCATGACCGAAAGGATAAGATCACGGGTACAAGCGGCCGAAATGAGTTTCCTCCGCCGTGTGGCGGGGCTCTCCCTTAGAGATAGGGTGAGAAGCTCTGCCATCCGGGAGGAACTCAAAGTAAAGCCGCTGCTCCTCCACATGGAGAGGAGCCAGATGAGGTGGTTCGGGCATCTGGTCAGGAAACCGGTAGGAGGCCACGGGGAAGACCCAGGACACGTTGGGAAGACTATGTCTCCCGGCTGGCCTGGGAACACCTCAGGATCCCCCGGGAAGAGCTAGACGAAGTGGCTGGGGAGAGGGAAGTCTGGGTTTCCCTGCTTAGGCTGTTGCCCCCGCGACCCGACCTCGGACAAGTGGAAGAAGACGGATGGATGGAATGATGTGAAATCTAACGAGAAAATGTTGCAATGTTGACTCAAAGCTGCCTTGCAGGGTGTTTGTTTTCTTTAATCTTCATTTTTCTTTTTTTGCCTTTGCTCCAAAAAAAAAAATCAATGCAATAAGGAATTATTTTCAAGTCTCCAATTACTTAAAAAATGTCACTTAAAATGTTTTATGTGGAAAAAATATTGCATTTATTGTGTGGTTGCATATAAAAACATTTTTTTTTTTTAAACAAAAATAATAGTTCAAACATAAAATCCACAGATATATCTGAAGTTGATCTTGTGACTTAAATGTTGAAAGGAAAAAAAAAATAATAATACAAATGTATCACTTTGAGTGGGGCACCTTTTGGATCCTAATTATATTTAATGGGATTTTATTTATCTTTACACTGATTTCTCAAAATAAATAATGACTTAAAATCAATGGTGCCCTGCATTATTGATCTTTTATGGCTTTAATTACTAAAAACTGCATACTTCAGTTTTTCTATAAAAAAAAAAAAGTTGTCTTTGACAAACAAGGCATAAAACCTTATTTTTTTATTTGTATTTTTTTTTTTTTTTACTTCATATCAACCTGAAGTTTTATTAGCAGTAATGATTGAGACCCTTTATGGTCCCCAGGAGCTCTAAAGGTAAAAAAAAAAAAAAATCCTTATATTTCCTTATGGTTTGAAAATGAAAAATATCAAAATGGCCCACGGTTGTTTTAATTTTTCTATGTGCGGCCCTCAGTGGAAAAACTTTGGACACCCCTGCTCTAAGATATTGCCTACTTTCTTTCCTCCACGTCAACACATCAAAGTGATCTTCCATGCAAGCCTCCAGAGACGACTCACTCCTTGTCGTGTGCTCTGTGTTGCATAATGAAGCCAGAACCTTTAGACGTCAATAGCTTTATTTATTTAACAGATTTTTTTTCATCTCTTTATTTATTGTACAGCCTCGTCCCTCGTTTGTTGTATCAAATTGGTTCCAGACCTAAACACATTTCCACTCACGAGGATTATTATTACAAACCCTGTTTCCATATGAGTTGGGAAATTGTGTTAGATGTAAATATAAACAGAATACAATGATTTGCAAATCCTTTTCAAGCCATATTCAGTTGAATATGCTACAAAGACAACATATTTCATGTTCAAACTCATAAACTTTTTTTTTTTTTTGCAAATAATAATAACTTAGAATTTGATGCCGGCAACACGTGCCAAAGTAGTTGGGAAAGGGCATGTTCACCACTGTGTTATATCACCTTTTCTTTTAACAACACTCAATAAACGTTTGGGAACCGAGGAAACTAATTGTTGAAGCTTTGAAAGTGGAATTATTTCCCATTCTTGTTTTATGTAGAGCTTCAGTCCTTCAACAGTCCGGGGTCTCCGCTGTTCTATTTTACGCTTCATAATGCACCACACATTTTCCATGGGAGACAGGTCTGGACTGCAGGCGGGCCAGGAAAGTACCCACACTCTTTTACTACGAAACCCCGCTGTTGTAACACGTGCTGAATGTGGCTATGCATTGTCTTGCTGAAATAAGCAGGGGCGTCCATGATAACGTTGCTTGGATGACAACATATTTTGCTCCAAAACCTGAATGGACAATTCAGCATTAATGGTGCCTTTGTAGTGATGTAGTACTCCTTTGTGTTGTGTTTTTCTCCAAGCTATGGGATGACGCATTTACTTCCGGGGTCACGTTTCCTCTTATGTCATCCCATAGCTTGTGTTTGTAAATTGTTTATTATTTTTTTTATAATATAGCGTTGACAAAACGTCTGTATTTTTATAATATAGCGTTATATTTTTATAATATAGCGTTAACAAAACGTCTGTATTAATCATGACCCCGGAAGTAAATGGGGGGGGGGTTGTAGGGAGAAGAAATTTGGCGTGACAACACCCACCTGTTCCCAATTAGCCTGCACACCTGTGGGATGTTCCAAATAAGTGTTTGATGAGCATTCCTCAACTTTATCAGTATGTATTGCCACCTTTCCCAACTTCTTTGTCACGTGTTGCTGGCATCAAATTCTAAAGTTAATTATTATTTGCAAAAAAAAATGTTTATGAGTTTGAACATGAAATATGTTGTCTTTGTAGCATATTCAACTGAATATGGCTTGAAAAGGATTTGCAAATCATTGTATTCTGTTTATATTTACATCTAACACCATTTCCCAACTCATATGGAAACGGGGTTTGTATTTAAAGGCTAGAGCATGGGTGTCAAACTCTGGCCCGGGGGCCAAATTTGGCCCGCCGTGTAATTTCATTTGGCCCTTGAGGCAGTATGAAAGTAACATTAGAGCTGGCCTGCCGCTTTTACACAGCTAATACTCACCACTAATACTCATACTTACCAAAGTAACATTAGAGCTGGCCTGCCGCTTTTACACAGCTAATACTCACCACTAATACTCATACTTGCCAAAGTAACATTAGAGCTGGCCCGCCACTTTTACACAGCTAATACTCACCACTAATACTCATACTTGCCAAAGTAACATTAGAGCTGGCCCGCCACTTTTACACAGCTAATACTCACCACTAATACTCATACTTGCCAAAGTAACATTAGAGCTGGCCCGCCACTTTTACACAGCTAATACTCACCACTAATACTCATACTTGCCAAAGTAACATTAGAGCTGGCCCGCCGCTTTTACACAGCTAATACTCACCACTAATACTCATACTTGCCAAAGTAACATTAGAGCTGGCCCGCCACTTTTACACAGCTAATACTCACCACTAATACTCATACTTGCCAACCCTCCCGATTTTCCCGGACTCCCAAATTTCAGTGCCCCTCCCTAAAATCTAAACATTCTCCCAAATTTCTCCCCATTTCTACCCGGACGACAATATTGGGGGCGTGCATTAACGGCACTGCCTTTAGTGTCTTCTACAACCTGTCGTCACGTCCGCTTTTCCTACATAGAAATAGCGTGCCAGCCCAGTCACATAATATATGTGGCTTTTACACACACGCACACAAGTGAATGCAAGGCATACTTGTTCAACAGCCATACAGGTCACACTGAAGGTGGCCGTACAAACAACTTGATCAATCTTACAAATATGAACCACACTGTGAACCCACACCAAACAAGAATAACGAACACATTTCGGGAGAACATCTGCACCGTAACACAACAGAACAAATACCCAGAACCCCTTGCAGCACTAACTCTTCCAGGACGCTACAATATACCCCCCAAGCAATAATTTAAGTTTTACTCATGCACTTTCTCTTGCTACTTCAAGGCTTGAATGTTTGATTCATTTGTTATTGTTATTTTATTTGCAAATGTATTATTAGCCTTTGGAAAAAGTTTATTTTGATATTTATCTCAATGGGCTGCAAATAGAAAAGAGGCTTTCCATTTTTATTTAAATTGTATTTGATATGCCGTTGATATTTTTTAATGATTATCATTTAAAACTGGATTTTGCATGTCACTATTATGTTATTTAAGCCTTACTTGTTCAATATTTAATGCAAAACTTATTTGGGTCCTTATTAAAAGGTTCATTTGTTCAACCTTGGCCCGCGGCTTTTGGCCCACTCTGTATTTGAGTTCGACACCCCTGGGCTAGAGTTTACAAATGAGTTTTAAGATGGGAAAATAGGCCTGACAAGACCCGCCCTATGGTCCGGAAAATACGCTAATAAGTCAACTCTGCTTTTTCTTACTCCTTTTCAGCCGTATTTAATCCCGTTAAACCTGCGATGTTCCTTGGTGTTGAAAGTAAAAAAGCGACATTGGAATAAAACCTTCCTATTCCCAAGGACGCACGCATGAAGTTATTTCCAATTCATGAGGCAATTTGTGTCCCGATTGAAGCTGTCAGTCAGTGTTGCAAAGAAGCCGCCCTCACTTCTTTTCCTGCAATTAAGTGGCCAGTGTTGACCTGCAGCTCGCTCGGTCACATCCACTTCCGTCTCGTCTAAGTTTCCAAAGTATTCCGAGCATGCGTGACCTCAACCACTTTGTCGCCGCCCTTGAAGAAGAAGTCGAAACCCCCGCCGCTCTCCGCCCCCCCGAGCCGGTAGAACCTTCTCGGTCTGAACTGCGAGCGGCTTTCAAGGAAACCCTGAAGGCGATGATGAGTTAACGAGAGAACGCAAATGTCAGTTCTTGTCTCCAGAGACCATCAGCGTGAAGATGCTTCATGTTCTGTCCTCGTCTTGTCTTTCTCAGACTGGCATAAAGAAAAAAAAACTTTGTTCAATTCCTGGTTGAAAAGATGTAGCATGATTAAAATGTCAAACATCTAAGGCGCAATAAACTGCCCTTTATTGCACGCTTTGATGATGTCTGTTTGAGACCGAGGTCACACTTGGAGTTCGGTACTCTGGTCCGGATCCAAAATGACATAAAGGTTTAATTGGTGCGCATTAAAGTTGTGCAATATAATATATTTTAATAATAATAATACATTTTATTTGTAAAAAGCACTAGAACAGACTAATTGCTAGAACTAGTATTCATATATCTATAAAAAGGCTTTAAAAAAGGGGGGGAGGTTAAACTTTTTCAAAAATATCCAGTCTGTGGTGCCCTTGGGTGGTCAGGGAGATGGTTCCACAGATTGGGAGGAGCGGAGAATTTCCATGGAGGGCAAGTAGGGAGACTTTGTATTCAATCCTGAGTGGAACAGGAAGCTGCCCTTTGTCGTCATTGTGCAGCTACACACTTTATTGCACGCTTTGAAGGATGTCTGTTTGAGACCGAGGTCACACTTGGAGTTTGGTACTCTGGTCCGGATCCAAAATGACAAAAGGGTTTAATCGGTGCACATTAAAGTTGTGCTATATTTTAGATTTTAATACTAATAAGAATAGATGTTATTAGTAAAAAGCACTTTACATTGAGCAAACAACCTCAGTGGCCTAGTGGTTAGAGTGTCCGCCCTGAGATCTGTGGGTTGGGAGTTCAAACCCCGGCCGAGTCATACCAAAGACTATAAAAAAAAAAACGTGAGCCATTACCTCCCCACTTGGCACTCAGCATCAAGGGTTGGAATTGGGGGTTAAATCACCATAAATGATTCCCGGGCGTGGCCACCGCTGCTGCTCACTGCTCCCCTCACCTCCCAGTGGGTGATCAAGGGTGATGGGTCAAATGCAGAGGACACATTTCACCACACCTAGAAACACCCTCACTGGTACTTTACTTTACTTCAAAGTGTTACAGTGTATTTACGGATAATAAAATAAAATAATAATAAAAACATAATAAAATAAAAAATAAAAGTAAAACTAGAACAGTCTAATAGCTAGAACTAGTATTCATATATCTATTAAAAGGCTTAAAAAAAAAAAAAGGTTTTTAAGCCTTTTTTAAAAGCATCCACAGTCTGTGGTGCACTCAGGTGGTCAGGGAGAGCGTTTGGTACATGTTCACAGAAGTCTAGTTAGGACCGTGTTACAACAAAGTAAGCTATGTCAGCATTTGGATTTTTGTGTATGCTAATACCAGAAAACAGATTTACCGTATTTCCTTGAATTGCCGCTGGGGCGCTAATTAATTCAAAACCTCTTCTCACTCGCGGCGGCGGCGATGACCAAGAAGAACGCGGAGTTGGAATATAATTACAACTCTTTATGTACATATTTATATAATATTTATATAATATGTAACTACAAGCTCCATTCACAGAGTCCCATTGCTTTTATGAGCGGTCAAGCGAGTCAAATGCTGAGGAAAAAAAAAAAAAAAATTTTTTTTTTTTAATTATTTTTATTTGTGGCGGCCGTAATTCTTTCGTGGCGGGCCGCCACAAATAAATGAATGTGTGGAAACCCCTGCTCTGGCGGAGCAGGTGTGTATGATCTGTGTTAGGAAGCAGACTCATTCTAACACAGATATAACATTCACATACAGTCCCGTTATAATGTGTTTATGAGCGAGGGTACAGTAAACACGGCTCTGGTGCTCCTTGTTTGCTGCACGCCAGGGTCGGAGTAACACTTTTGATCAAAACGGCCGCACCGGAGTCCACTTTAAGCGGACCAAACGCTGGAGTTCACCCTCAACTGTCATCTTATGAAAGACCTCTGGCTTGACTTACATAACAGCCATTCAAATGTCCACAGGAGACACTTCCTCTCCTCTCACCCACCAGGGACATTTAAACACTGCACTAAGAGTCCATTTCACCGTGGAACGTAACAGACGTTCAGCGTTTGTTTTATTTGCATCTGTGCTCTGACTCATCGGCAGGTAGGAGGTGAGTTCAATTGGAGTTGTCTTCTTCTTTATCTGCCGTTGCCCTATTTTCCTCTTTCTGGGCTTCGGATGTGGCTGACATTGTTGAGAGCGGCCTGGGCAATTATTTTCACTCGGGGGGCCAAATTTACAGACAAAAATGTGTCTGGGGGCCGGTGTATCTATTTTTAGGAACACTAATACGAAACTAAAAAACTTTGTGACAGACCGCCTGTGGTGTTCATTTTTGATGAAAAGAAAAATAATACAATTAATTAATTTTACAAACTGAGACTCACTGACTTTGGCTCATTTTCTGTGAAGAACATATATGAGAATATATATTTAATGACCACACACCATACACCCCCCCTTACACATTTATATTACATATAAGATGTCCGGTTCCACTGGGCCCGGGGCTAATAGAAGTGTGGAAATTGATGTTCTGTGTACCACACACACACACACACACACACACACACATAGCAGGCCTAGACAGGAGGAGGACAGAGTGTAGGTACACAAATAGAGGGTCAAATGTGCGACAAAATGAGAGCAGACCATGTTGACAAATAATGTTGCAACCTTGTGTGGGACACACACA
This sequence comes from Nerophis ophidion, assembly GCF_033978795.1. Taxonomy (NCBI): domain Eukaryota; kingdom Metazoa; phylum Chordata; class Actinopteri; order Syngnathiformes; family Syngnathidae; genus Nerophis; species Nerophis ophidion. The sequence continues at coordinate 78,979,522 of NC_084616.1, forward strand.
TTCACACAATGATAGCAGGAGCTGCCATGCAAGGCACTAACCATGAGCAATTGTGAAGCATCTTGTTTAAAGACACAACAGATGTGACTAGGATGGGAGAAGGTGGGGATTGAACCATTAACCGGCCACTCTCCCAACATCACCACGCTCTCCCCGAGATGAACTTGACTGGCCTGCACAGAGTCCTGACCTGAACCTGATAGAACACCTTTGGGATGAATTAGAACGGAGACTTGAGAGCCAGGCCTTCTCCACCAACATCACCAATGCGCTTTTGGAAGAATGGCGGAAAATTCCTATAAACACACTCCGTAACCTTGTGGAAATGGGTTATACAGTACAAACCCAGTTTCCATAGGAGTTGGGAAATTGTGTTAGATGTAAATATAAACAGAATACATCCATCCATCCATCCATTTCTACCGCTTATTCCCTTTCGGGGTCGCGGGGGGCACTGGCGCCTATTTCAGCTACAATCGGGCAAATCCTTTTCAAGCCATATTCAGTTGAATATGCTACAAAGACAACATATTTCATGTTCAAACTCATAAACATTTTTTTTTTTGCAAATAATTAACTTAGAATTTCATGGCTGCAACACGTGCCAAAGTAGTTGGGAAAGGGCATGTTCACCACTGTGTTACATCACCTTTTCTTTTAACAACACTCAATAAACGTTTGGGAACTGAGGAAACTAATTGTTGAAGCTTTGAAAGTGGAATTCTTTCCCATTCTTGTTTTATGTAGAGCTTCAGTCCTTCAACAGTCCGGGGTCTCCGCTGTCCTATTTTACGCTTCATAATGCGCCACACATTTTCCATGGGAGACAGGTCTGGACTGCAGGCGGGTCAGGAAAGTACCCGCACTCTTTTTTCTTTTTACAAAGCCACGCTGTTGTAACACGTGCTGAATGTGGCTTGGCATTGTCTTACTGAAATAAGCAGGGGCGTCCATGAAAAAGACGGCGCTTAGATGGCAGCATATGTTGTTCCAAAAGCTGTATGTACCTTTCAGCATTAATGGTGCCTTCACAGATGTGTAAGTTACCCATGCCTTGGGCACTAATACACCCCCATACCATCACACATGTGTAAGTTACCCATGTCTTGGGCACTAATACACCCCCATACCATCACACATGTGTAAGTTACCCATGCCTTGGGCACTAATACACCCCCATACCATCACACATGTGTAAGTTACCCATGTCTTGGGCACTAATACACCCCCATACCATCACACATGTGTAAGTTACCCATGCCTTGGGCACTAATACACCCCCATACCATCACACATGTGTAAGTTACCCATGCCTTGGGCACTAATACACCCCCATACCATCACACATGCTGGCTTTTACACTTTGCGTGGATAACAGTCTGGATGGTTCGCTTCCTCTTTGGTCCGGATGACACCATGTGGAATATTTCCAAAAACAATTTGAAATGTGGACTCGTCAGACCACAGAACACTTTTCCACTTTGCATCAGTCCATCTTAGATGATCTCGGGCCCAGAGAAGCCGGCGACGTTTCTGGATGTTGTTGATAAATGGCTTTTGCTTTGCATAGTAGAGTTTTAACTTGCACTTACAGATGTGGCAACCAACTGTATTTAGTGACAGTGGTTTTCTGAAGTGTTCCTGAGCCCATGTGGTGATATCCTTTAGAGATTGATGTCGGTTTTTGATACAGTGCCATCTGAGGGATGGAAGGTCATGGTCATTCAATGTTGGTTTCCGGCCATGCTGCTTACGTGGAGTGATTTCTCCAGATTCTCTGAACCTTTTGATGATATTATGGAGCGTAGATGTTGAAATCCCTCAATTTCTTGCAATGTCACTTTGAGAAAGGTTGTTCTTAAACTGTTTGACTATTTGCTCACACAGTTGTGGACAAAGGGGTGTACCTCGCCCCATCCTTTCTTGTGAAAGACTGAGCATTTTTTGGGAAGCTGCTTTTATAGCCAATCATGGCACCCACCTGTTCCCAATTAGCCTGCACACCTGTGGGTTTTTCCAAATAAGTGTTTGATGAGCATTCCTCAACTTTATCAGTATTTATTGCCACCTTTCCCAACTTCTTTGTCACGTGTTGCTGGCATCAAATGCTAAAGTTAATGATTATTTGCAAAATGTTTATGAGTTTGAACATCAAATATGTTGTCTTTGTACCATATTCAACTGAATATGGCTTGAAAAGGATTTGCAAATCATTGTATTCTGTTTATATTTACATCTAACACCATTTCCCAACTCATATGGAAACGGGGTTTGTACTTGAATCGTGCTTTTTACCTTTTTTCAAGAGTGGCATTTTAAGTTCACATGTGAGTCAAGGCAGGTGGCCAAATACTTTTGCTAATAAAGTGTCTTCGTTCAGCTTCCTGTTGGTCAAGTAGCTTCTCACCCTTTCCTGTGTAGATCTTTCCTGTATAGATCTTTTGCCATGTCTGCGCCACGTCTCTTCACGCGCAGCTTGTCTTCATTCGGTGGACGGGAGACGAAATCCCCGCCCGGCAGGACGTTGGCAGGACGGGTGATTCCTCCCGACGTCTTCCTCGGTCGCCTCGCTCTGTTCCCCGCCATCGTCGGCCCGCCGCAAATACGCCACAGCCTAATTCAATTTGTGCTGGCATCCGACTTCAGTCCTTTTTCAAGTCGCCCGGGTCCTGTCCTGGAGTCTGTCCTCAAGCGTGGTGTTTAGGAGCGGGCCTTCAAGAGCTGGTGGCACATTGCCTGGTGATTTGGCCGCTCCTGATGGGCTCTTTTCTCACCTCAGTCGCTTTCCATGTAAGAGGTAATCAGTCAGGTGCTTTGGCCGACACTCCATCCGATTAGTCTGGTCTCGCCGGGCTGTGCAGAGGCGCCGTTACGCCGCAACCTTGGGGACACACCAAGGTCCAGACTTTGATTGCGAACATAACGCTTGTTGTGGTTTAGGGATCATATTTCACCCGTGGCGAGGAGGCGGAGTCAAGGCATGAGTCATCGATGGAATCCCTCGGAGGATATTCCATTTTCTTCTTCCTCTCGTTTACACGGATGTACTGTTAAATAAAAGACCGCATCTGTGGATTCTGGTACTTTTATATGTGCCGACTAGTGTTGTCCCTGTACCAATATTTTGGTACCGGTACTAAAATGTATTTCGATATTTTCGGTACTGTCAGAGTTTGTTGTTGACGAACCCCAAGATGCAGAGACGGAGGCAAGCCTAGAACAGGAAAACATGATTTAATTTAATTAAATAGAACACGAACAAACAAAAGGGTACTAACACAAAGCACGCACGAAGTGGATAACAAACTAAGGGAGCTAGCATGGAAACTAGAAAACAAAAAGGAACTCAGCATGGAAGCTAGCAAGAATCGAGCAGGAAACAGAAGTTGTAAAGGTATTATAAAAACAAACTTGAAAGCAGGGAACAAAAGGCAGTAAGCTAAAAACCGCAATGAAACATAGCTTACGGCAACGCTGCATAGACAAGACAAGATACGACACGATGCGACAGGAGCGACATCGGCATGACAAATCAATAATCCAGCACTGACTGGAAGGCAAAGCAGGTACAAATAGGAACGGGCTGATTGACACCAGGTGTGGCCAGGTGCCAATCAGCTGCAGCTGTGGGGAAACAAAGCACTCAGAGAGACAAACAGGAAGCTGAACCAAAATAAGAGTGCTGACAGGAACTAAGGACAGGAAATAATAAACACACAGGAGGAAAAACTATAACAAACTGTCAATGGCAAGCCTGACAGGTACTTTTCTAAATATAAAGGGAACCACAAAAAATGGCATTACTGGCTTTATTTTAACAACACATCTTAGGGTACATTAAACATATGTTTTTTTTATCGCAAGTTTTTCCTTAAATAAAATAGTGAACATACTAGACAACTTGTCTTTTATTAGTAAGTAAACAAACAAAGGCTCCTAATTTAGCTGCTGAAGTTTTCCGGTACTTTTCGATATTTTTCTAAATAAAGGGCACCACAAAAAATGGTATTATTGGTTTTATTTTAAGAAAAAAATATTAGGGCACTTTAAACATATGTTTCTTATTGCAAGTTTTTCCCTAAATAAAATAGTGACCAAATAAGACAACTTGTTTTTTATTAGTAAGTAAACAAACAAAGGCTCCTAACTTAACTGCTGACATATGCAGTAACAAATTGTGTCATTTTCTGGTACTTTTAGATACTTTTCGAAATAAAAGGGACCACAATAAATGGCATTATTGGATTTATTTTAAAAAAAAAATCTTTGGCTATGTTAAACATATGTTTATTATTGCAATAAAATAGTGACCACACACACTATTATGTTAGATCCACTATGGACTGGACTCTCACTATTATGTTAGATCCACTATGGACTGGACTCTCACTATTATTTTAGATCCACTATGGACTGGACTCTCACTATTATGTTAGATCCACTATGGACTGGACTCTCACTATTATGTTAGATCCACTATGGACTGGACTCTCACTATTATGTTAGATCCACTATGGACTGGACTCTCACACTATTATGTTAGATCCACTATGGACTGGACTCTCACACTATTATGTTAGATCCACTATGGACTGGACTCTCACACTATTATGTTAGATCCACTATGGACTGGACTCTCACACTATTATGTTAGATCCACTATGGACTGGACTCTCACACTATTATGTTAGATCCACTATGGACTGGACTCTCACTATTATGTTAGATCCACTATGGACTGGACTCTCACTATTATTTTAGATCCACTATGGACTGGACTCTCACTATTATGTTAGATCCACTATGGACTGGACTCTCACTATTATGTTAGATCCACTATGGACTGGACTCTCACACTATTATGTTAGATCCACTATGGACTGGACTCTCACACTATTATGTTAGATCCACTATGGACTGGACTCTCACTATTATGTTAGATCCACTATGGACTGGACTCTCACACTATTATGTTAGATCCACTATGGACTGGACTCTCTCACTATTATGTTAGATCCACTATGGACTGGACTCTCACACTATTATGTTAGATCCACTATGGACTGGACTCTCACTATTATGTTAGATCCACTATGGACTGGACTCTCACACTATTATGTTAGATCCACTATGGACTGGACTCTCACTATTATGTTAGATCCACTATGGACTGGACTCTCTCACTATTATGTTAGATCCACTATGGACTGGACTCTCACACTATTATGTTAGATCCACTATGGACTGGACTCTCTCACTATTATGTTAGATCCACTATGGACTGGACTCTCACTCTATTATGTTAGATCCACTATGGACTGGACTCTCTCACTATTATGTTAGATCCACTATGGACTGGACTCTCACACTATTATGTTAGATCCACTATGGACTGGACTCTCACTATTATGTTAGATCCACTATGGACTGGACTCTCACACTATTATGTTAGATCCACTATGGATGAAGTGACCATCATTACTCCCATCAACAAAACCACCAAATAACATTGAAGGTCAGAGTGTAACAAAAGGAAGAATTCAAACCAAAGATGCATTCCTCCAAAAAACTCCCAGCCCTCTGCTATGTCGTTATCTTCCCTATGTTAATTGCTCATTAGGGGAGAAAATGTGGTTTTTAATCGTGCGCTGGTCCGAAACCGTCTGAAGTTCATTCCAGCTAATGAATTTCACACCGCCACGCGGCGCTTGACGGCGGCGTTGAAACGCAGACCAAGGCAACACTTGAGTGATTATTAAAAGCTCTAATTAGAGCCTCCAGCCAGCACTTGTTTGTTTGCCCCTGCAAGCACATCCTCACATTTAGGACTATTGTGACAAAATGATAAAGTTGTGTTTTTTTAATTGGGCCCCTGCCGCGTCATCGCCGCTCGGAACACAAACACAATGATCGGTTTCGGCGAATCCCCCACTGAGGATGGACTGAAACGTACGCTTACTTATTCATGGCACAATATTCAATGTTTTATCCGCCCCTGTTAATAATTCACAACACATATAATAATACATTCCTTTAAAAATACATACAGTAAGAAAGACAGGATCTTAAAGGCCTACTGAAAGCCACACAGTCTGATAGTTTATGAATCAATGATGAAATATTTACATTGCAACACATGCCAGTACGGCCGCTTTACTTTACAGCTCAGACGAGGCACCAAGCAGTGTGGGTGGGAAGCGTTTCCACAGACGTGGAAAGATTTTCACTACAAAGTTGTAAAGCTTAGTAATGCATCAGATATATCAGATTGTAGGTGGGTTTATTTTGTACCCTTTGCCTTCAAATTTCACTGTTTGTTGCATTTTTGTTTCGTTTCTGTCAGGTTCAAAAACTGATGACATCTATTAATCAGACAAGAAGCAAAGAACCATGCAAAGACAGAGTTCAATTTAGCTCACGAGGAGAAGGCTGGCGCTGAACACTTAGTCACAGTCTCGCCCTACGCTCTAAGGTTCAGTTCCCGCGTGCCTCTTTTTATTCAGAGTTCCATAGTCAACATCAGTGAGGCCGCCTCTAAAAGGAGTGGTCACATATATTATGCACAGCAGGTCCAGGACGCACAGTACGTGACGGAATGGGCTGGGGGCCTTGTGATTTCGCCTTGCCCCCGCTCCGTCTGTGTGTTGTCATCTTATCTTCGTTGAGGTCCTTGAAGTTTCTATCTCGTCTGCGTGCTGTCATCCCATCCCTGCCGAGGTCCCTGAAGTCCTTGGCTGCCAGCGGGCCAAAACAAAGATAACATCTGTGGCTGAGGCCACCCCTCAGACAAGAAGTTTTTTACTTGCATAGATTAGAAAAAGTCTAACTTGAGCACAATAGCTAATAACTAAAGCAACAGACTTTAAGCAGACTAAAGTTAGTGTGATAATATGTACATTATTATTCTAACAGTTTCACTTGATTGTAAAATGTTTTGATCGAAAGGGGGGGTGACGTTCATATTTTGCCAATATTCAGTGTTTTATCCTTCATGAAAAATTAAAAATTCCATTACGTTTTTTTAAAGCGGTCTGTCATAAGGTTTTTAGCAATCAATCAGACATTATTGTGAGGTTTTGTATTAGTGTTCCTAAGAATAGATATACCGGGCCCCCAGACACATTTTTTTCTCTAAATGTGGCTCTCGAGTCAAAATAATTGCCCAGGCCTGTAGAAGGTAGTAATCTCTCTAATTAATATAACTAAATGTTAGCATGCTTATTAGGCATGAAGCAGTTAATGACCCTTCAAAATGCTGTCGTCCGTGCGGAATGAATTGTTGATTAATTGCTTCTTAAAGCAATTGAAGTACAATTAAGCACACTCTTTGGATGCGGCCAGCAGGGGTGCTGTGGAGTCTTAACGTGTTTGTTTTGTAAAGAAAGCAGCCTAGCAACAGCTTTGGGACGCTGAGCAACACCCCCAGCATTGTTCAACTCCACACAACACTGGCATGGAAACAGGAGTTCAGGACACTTCTAGAGCGATGCACCGTATCGAAAGTGTCAAAGACCTCAAATTTACACAAAGGCCTTGAGTTAAATGGGAATCGTTCTTTTTCTGTGAACATAACGTTTTGGAAGCGACAAGTAAGCCTTGGCAGAGGTCTGCTTCGATATTCATGTTGTTCTCTTTTCCTTGACAGTGGTCGTGCTGTATTTGCAAGGAATAGGCACCAAAGAGTGGAGAGAGGTAAGTCAAATATTACATGTATTTGTACCCTATTTCTAGGAATACTTCTATGCTTGTTATACAGTAAATGTCATCATAGATGCCTATCACTTAAAAAACTGCTTTGGGCGCCGACTATACACACAAAATCCAACCATCCATCCACTCATCTTCCGCTTATCCGAGGTCGGGTCGCGGGGGAAGCAGCCTCCCAGGCCAGCCAGGAGACATAGTCTTCCCAACGTGTCCTGGGTTTACCCCGTGGCCTCCTACCGGTCTTACGTGCCCCAAACACCTCCCTAAGGAGGCGTTCGGGTGGCATCCTGACCAGATGCCAGAACCACCTGATCTGGCTCCTCCTCTCCATGTGGAGGAGCAGCGGCTTTACTTTAAGTTCCTCCCGGATGGCAGAGCTTCTCACCCTATCTCTAAGGGAGAGCCCGGCTACACGGCAAAGGAAACTCATTTGGGCCGCTTGTACCCGTGATCTTATCCTTTCGGTCATGACCCAAAGCTTGTGACCATAGGTGAGGATGCGAATGTACAAATGTTTGTAGATCGACCGGTAAATTGAGAGCTTGGCCTTCCGGCTCAGCTCCTTCTTCACCACAACGGATCGATACAGCGTCCGCATTTACTGAAGACGCCGCACCGATCCGCCTGTCGACATTACGATTCACTTTTCCCTCACTTGTGAACAAGACTACGAGGTACTTGAACTCCTCCACTTGGGGCAGGGTCTCCTCTCCAACCCGGAGATGCCACTCCACCCTTTTCCGGTCGAGAACCATGGACTCGGACTTGTTGGTGATGATTCTCGTACCAGTCGCTTCACACTCGGCTGCAAACCGATCCAGTGAGAGCTGAAGATCCTGGCCAGATGAAGCCATCAGGACCACATCATCTGCAAAAAGCAGAGACCTAATCCTGCAGCCACCACACCAGATCCTCTCAACGCTCTGACTGCGCCGAGAAATTCTGTCCACAAAAGTTATGAAGAGAATCGGTTACAAAGGGCAGCCTTGGCGGAGTCCAACCCTCACCAGGACGAAAACCACACTGTTCCTCCTGAATCCGAGGTTCGACTATTCGGCGTAGCCTCCTCTCCAGTACACCTGAATAGACCTTACCGGGAAGGATCCCACGATAGTTGGAACACATCCTCCGGTTCCCCTTCTTAAAGAGAGGAACCGCCAATCTAGAGGTACCGACCCCGATGTCCACGCGATGTGGCAGAGTCCTGTCAACCAAGACAGCCCCACATCATCCAGAGCCTTAAGGAACTCCAGGCGGATCATCATCTACCCCGGGGTCCTTGCAACCGAGGAGCTTTTTAACTAACTCAGCAACCTGAGCCCCAGAAATAAGAGATTCCACCACAGTTTTTAACTACCTCAGCAACCTGAGCCCCAGAAATAGGAGAGCCCACCACAGTTTTTAACTACCTCAGCAACCTGAGCCCCAAAAATAGGAGAGCCCACCACAGTTTTTAACTACCTCAGCAACCTGAGCCCCAGAAATAGGAGAGCCCACCACAGTTTTTAACTACCTCAGCAACCTGAGCCCCAGAAATAGGAGAGCCCACCACAGTTTTTAACTACTTCAGCAACCTGAGCCCCAGAAATAGGAGAGCCCACCACAGTTTTTAACTACCTCAGCAACCTGAGCCCCAGAAATAGGAGAGCCCACCACAGTTTTTAACTACAACCTGAGCCCCAGAAATAGGAGAGCCCACCACAGTTTTTAACTACCTCAGCAACCTGAGCCCCAGAAATAAGAGAGCCCACCACAGATTCACCAGGCACTGCTTCCTCATAGAAGACATGTCGGTAGGAAAAATCACAAAATAAGACATTTTAAAATCAGCGATACAACAATAATTGACATTGATTTACGAAAGAAATAGCCTCAGATGATCAAAGGTAAGCGATGAGAAGCAGGAGAGGCAGATTAATGGATTGTCTCATCAAATATGCACATATACTTCCTGTGACATGATGAGATATTGCTGTATGTCATGACTATTTATGGAAATAACATGTGACCTTCCATTCATTGTCTCTTTGCACCGTCTCCTCACCTCGTTACCGATGCACAACTGTCACATCGTATGCGAGCGCTTAATGAGCAGAACAGAAATGATAATAAATGATGAAAGTTTAGCTGCCGAAAAAGTAAATCAATGAGGGAAATAGAATGGACGAGTAAATCTACTGTGCATGTATGTATTTATGTATGGGTATATGTTTGTTCGTGTATAAGTGTGTGTGCATATTGTATGTGTATATTGTATGCATGTTATTGATGTATAAATGTATAGTTATTTGCATGTTATATATGTAAATTGTGTATATATATATATATATATATATATATATATATATATATATATATAAATATAATGCTGTATATCAAGGGTTGGAATTGGGGGTTGAATCACCAAAATGATTCCCGGGCGCGGCCACCACTGCTGCTCACTGCTCCCCTCATCTCCCAGGGTGTGATCAAGCGTGATGGGTCAAATGCGGAGAATAACTCATACAGTCTATATGTATACTATATATATATATATATATATATATATATATATATATATATATATATATATATATGTGTGTGTGTATGTGTATATATAAGTAAATGTATGTATGTATACAGCATATAATCCTAATAAATATTATGAAATAACACATTTTAAACATTAGAATAATGATAATAAATGTGTATATATATATGTATACATGTGTGTATATATATATATATATATGTGTGTATGTACAACATATAATAATAATGTAGAATATACTAATGAAGTGGAAAATTATATTGCGCTTTTCTTAGTGACTCAAAGTGCTCTACATAGTAAAACCCATATTTACATTTTTAAGCTACATTTAAACCAGCAAGTGGGTAAAGTGTCTTGCCCAAGGACACAACAGCTGTGACTCGGATGGCCGAAGCAGTAATCGAACCTGGAACCTATGAGCAGGTTCATTGAAAGTTAAATGCGCCAAAAAATAGACCGTTTTGTACACTGCTGAGGGGAATCAATGATCACTAGTGTGCAAGTGTGTTTATGTATAGTATCTCCAGCTGTGTACATGTGGTGATATCAATTACAGTATTTTGAGAGGTGAAGTCGGACTAACTAGGACATCACTGAAGGCCTAGGTGAGAAATGCACGGCCCGGCTTATTAGATATATATATCCATCCATTTTCTACCGCTTATCCCTTTCGGGGTCGCGGGGGGTGCTGGAGCCTATCTCAGTTGCAATTGGGCAGAAGGCGGGGTACACCCTGGACAAGTCGCCACCCAATCACAGGGCCAACACAAGATAGACAGACAACATTCACACACTCGGGACCATTTAGTGTTGCCAATCAACCTATCCCCAGGTGCATGTCTTTGGAGGTGGGAGGGGCCTATCCCCAGGTGCATGTCTTTGGAGGTGGGAGGAACCTATCCCCAGGTGCATGTCTTTGGAGGTGGGAGGAACCTATCCCCAGGTGCATGTCTTTGGAGGTGGGAGGGGCCTATCCCCAGGTGCATGTCTTTGGAGGTGGGAGGGGCCTATCCCCAGGTGCATGTCTTTGGAGGTGGGAGGGGCCTATCCCCAGGTGCATGTCTTTGGAGGTGGGAGGAACCTATCCCCAGGTGCATGTCTTTGGAGGTGGGAGGAAGCCGGAGTACCTGGAGGGAACCCACGCAGTCCCGGGGAGAACATGCAAACTCCACACAGAAAGATCCCGAGTCCGGGACTGAACCCAGGACTACTTAGGACCTTCGTATTGTGTAGTTTTTCTGAAATATCCTTCTTAAAAATAACCTTACAAATATATATATGGCACCTAATCAACATGTTATATCTCCTTCTTTGTGAGTACCGGTGAGTTTTCTGTGGCTTTCTATGGCTCGTATGGCTCTGGTGCCACTTCCTGTTTTCCCAGCCTGTGATTGGATACTCCCTTGGGACTCCCAAGGGAGTATCCAATCACAGCGTAAGGCCATCTAGAAGGCCTTACTGAAAAAAACTTGTAATATGATTGGCTATTACAATTGTCTATCAACTGTATGTGCCCATTCACTTCCAGTGCACAGACATTGTCGATTCTGAAGGCCCCCGGCAGTTTGGTACAGCATGGTGACATAAGCAAGCTGAATTCTGATTGGATACAAACTCTATAAACTAAAAACAACAACACTGGAAGGAGCATAAAATGACATGAAGAGAATACCGTATTTCCTTGAATTGCCGCCGGGTATATAGTATGCGCCTGACTAGAATTTCCGCCGGGTCAAACTCGTCACGTCACGAGTGACACTTCACCTGTCATCATTTTCAAAATGGAGGAGGCTGATTTCAATCATTTGGAATCGCATAAAGGGAAGAAGATTAAGAGCTATTCAGTAGGATTTAAGGTCCAAGCTATTGAATATGCTAAAAAGAACAGTAAGCAGCTATGTTTTATTAATATACCGTAGCTGCGTGTGTCAAATATGAGTCATTAAATGACTCCCGCTTCCTGGTGGTAGAGGGCGTTAGTGATCCTTCTTGCAACTACTCGGCTGCAGAAGAAGTGACAACAAGCAGCAAGAGTGAGCAGCCATCCTTTATTTTTTCCTCTCCCTTGCACTTTTAACATGGAGGATTACATATCTAAAATAAAACAGTTTTCTAAACTGGACTTTTAATCAAAGCAGGAGGTAATAAAGGAAGATCTCCATCGAGACAGAGACTTTTAAAACTGAAGAAAGATAAGGAAGACTTCTATAAACAAGTTATCGATGCTTTTGATCAGAAGGAGCTGCGCATGGACTTCATTTATAAGTAAAGGTAAGACCATAATAATGTTTTTTTTTATTAAATGTGCTTTTCATGATGGTATCCTTACATCACACTCAAATTTATAAGCGCAGGCCTAAATTTACCGCATGCCTTTGGTAAGTGCCGGAGTGAGAAGAGGTTTTAAATTAATTAGCGCCCCGGCGGCCATTCAAGGAAATACGGTATGAACACTTTTAGATATTTAGGGACAGTAAATAAAAAATACTTTTATCTCGAATTATGATAATGATTTCTGGTTATGTTTGGCCATCTTAAAATCTTATATCTATTAATGAATGTATTTAACTTTAACACTTTCTCTAAGAACTAAGTCAACTAGTTGCCTGCTTGTAAACTCCATCTCATCTCCTTTGTGTCCACAAGACTCTTGCAGAGCCACATGATCTTTTTAAGGCTGAGAAATTCCAAACAAATCAACAAAATTCACGATTGAAAATCCATTTGTGACTTATCTGAATTCCACGTGTCGGGGTGTGATCGCAAACTGATTGAATGTTATAGCAATCCTCAGAGCACACATCTTGCCATCAGGTAATGCACACAAATACCAACCATGAATGAAAGGAAAACCCATCACATAGCTTGCTTGCTTTTCAAATTGCATTTCAGTCAATGGAGACAAAATTGTAAAGTGACATCCTCAGCTATTGCAGCATCATTTTCATGGCAGCGCCTTTTGCAGCTAAGGAGATTCTTCACAATACTCGGATGACAGCTGACATCAGGCGGATGTGAAAACATTTTAAAAATGTGACAAGAAATGTGACCGTTGAAACTTCAATGTGTCACATTTTCATGTCAAGGAAATACAATCAGCCAATGGGCTGCACTACAGGACTTCAAAGGACGTTGCTAAGATTATCCACTTAAACCAAACTTCTTCACCAAGTACCTCTGTAGTAGGCCTAAGTATTCATTGAAAACAAGGCACAGATTTATTTACCAAGAACACGACCCATAAGCAGTGAAGCTGGCGCGTTGTGTTAATGGTAAATAAAAACAGAATACAATGATTTGTAAATCAGCTTCAACTTTTATTCAATTGCATAGACTGCAAGGACAAGATATTTAACATTCAAACTGACAAATTTAATTTGCTTTTGCAAGTAATCATGTTTTTAAAATTTAATGGCATTATCACTTTGTAAAAAAGTTGGCAGAGCAGCATTTTTACCAATGTGTTACATGGCCTTTCCTTTTTGCCTTGAAAATCAACTTTTACCTTGAAAATTAACTTTTACCTTGAAATTCAGTTTTTACTTTGAAAATCAACTTTTACCATGAAAATCCATTTTTTTCCTTGAAAATCAGCTTTTACCCTGAAAATCAGTTTTTGCTTCGAAAATCAACTTTTACTTTGAAAATTAACTTTTACCTTAAAAATCAGTTTTGGCCTTGAAAATCAACTTTTACCTTGAAAATCAGTTTTTACCTTGAAAATCAGTGTTTGGCTTATATCTACTTTTACCTTGAAAATCAGTTTTTACCTTGAAAATCAACTTTTACCTTGAAAATCAGTTTTTACCTTGAAAATTAGTGTTTGGCTTATATCTACTTTTACCTTGAAAATCAGTTTTTACCTTGAAAATCAACTTTTACCTTGAAAATCAACGTTTACCCTGAAAATCTGTTTTTACCTTGAAAATCAGTTTTTGCCTTGAATATCAACTTTTACCTTGAAAATCAGTTTGTATCTTGAAAATCAACTTTTACCTTGAAAATCAGTTTGTATCTTGAAAATCAACTTTTACCTTGAAAATCAGTGTTTACCTTGAAAATCAAATTTTACCATGAAATTTAATTTGTGTCTTGAAAATCAACTTTTACTTTGAAAATCAGTTTTTACCCTGAAAATCAGTTTTTACCTTGAAAATCAACTTTTACCTTGAAAATAATTTTTTACCCTGAAAATCAGTTTTTACCTTGACAATCAACTTTTACCTTGTAAATCATTTTTTTATCCTTGAAAATCAACTTTTACTTTGAAAATGAGTCTTTACCTCAAAAATAATCTTTTACCTTGAAAATCAGTTTTTGCCTCGAAAATCAACTTTTACGTGGAAAATCAACTTTTGCCTTGAAATTCAGTTTTTACCTTGAAAATCGGTTTTTACCTTGGGAATCAACTTTTACCTTAAAAAATAACTTTTACCTTGAAATTCAGTTTTTACCTTAAAATTCAGTTTTTACCTTTAAAATCAGTTTTTACCTTGAAATTCAGTTTTTACCTTGAAGTTCAACTTTTACCTTAAATATCAACTTTTACCTTGAAAATCAGTTTTTACCTTGAAAATCAACTTTTACCTTGAAAATCAGTTTTTACCCTGAAAATCAGTTTTTACCTTCAAAATCAACTTTTACCTTGAAAATCAACTTTTACCTTGAAAATCCGTTATTTACCCTGAGAATCAACTTTTACCTTGAAAATCAGTTTTTACCTTGAAAATCAACTTTTACCTTGAAAATCAGTTTTTACCCTGAAAATCAGTTTTTACCTTCAAAATCAACTTTTACCTTGAAAATCAACTTTTACCTTGAAAATCCGTTATTTACCCTGAGAATCAACTTTTACCTTGAAAATCAACTTTTACCTTGAAAATCCGTTTATTACCCTGAGAATCAACTTTTACCTTGAAAATCAGTTTTTACCTTTAAAATCACTTTTACCATGAAAATTTACTTTTACCTTGAAATTCAGTTTTTACCTTGAAAATCAACTTTTATTCTGAAAATCAGTGTGAGGAGTTCTTCCCGGAGACCAATTTTCGAAGCTTTTCAGGTGGAATTCTTTCCCATTCTTGCTTGATGTAAAGCTTAAGTTGTTCAACAGTCCTGGGTCTCCAGTTTGCTGTTTTAGGCTTCAAATTGTGCCACAAATCTTTAATGGGAGACAGGTCTGGACTACAGGCAGGCCAGTCTAGAACCAGCACTCTTTTACTACGAAGACACGCGGATTGGCACTGTCTTGCTGAAATAAGCAGGGGCGTCCATGATAACGTTGCTTGGATGACAACCTGTTGTTCCAAAAGCTGTATGTACCTTTCAGCATTAATGGTGCCTTCACCGATGTGTAAGTTACCCATGCCTTGGGCACTAATACACCCCCATACCATCACACATGTGTAAGTTACCCATGTCTTGTTCACTAATACACCCCCATACCATCACAGATGTGTAAGTTACCCATGCCTTGGGCACTAATACACCCCCATACCATCACACATGTGTAAGTTAGTCATGTCTTGTTCACTAATACACCCCCATACCATCACACATGTGTAAGTTACCCATGTCTTGGGCACTAATACACCCCCATACCATCACACATGTGTAAGTTACCCATGTCTTGTTCACTAATACACCCCCATACCATCACACATGTGTAAGTTACCCATGTCTTGTTCACTAATACACCCCCATACCATCACACATGTGTAAGTTACCCATGTCTTGTTCACTAATACACCCCCATACCATCACACATGTGTAAGTTACCCATGCCTTGTTCACTAATACACCCCCATACCATCACACATGTGTAAGTTACCCATGTCTTGTTCACTAATACACCCCCATACCATCACACATGTGTAAGTTACCCATGCCTTGTTCACTAATACACCCCCATACCATCACACATGTGTAAGTTAGTCATGTCTTGGGCACTAATACACCCCCATACCATCACACATGTGTAAGTTACCCATGTCTTGTTCACTAATACACCCCCATACCATCACACATGTGTAAGTTACCCATGTCTTGTTCACTAATACACCCCCATACCATCACACATGTGTAAGTTACCCATGCCTTGGGCACTAATACACCCCCATACCATCACACATGTGTAAGTTACCCATGTCTTGTTCACTAATACACCCCCATACCATCACACATGTGTAAGTTACCCATGCCTTGGGCACTAATACACCCCCATACCATCACACATGTGTAAGTTACCCATGTCTTGTTCACTAATACACCCCCATACCATCACACATGTGTAAGTTACCCATGCCTTGGGCACTAATACACCCCCATACCATCACACATGTGTAAGTTACCCATGCCTTGGGCACTAATACACCCCCATACCATCACACATGTGTAAGTTAGTCATGTCTTGGGCACTAATACACCCCCATACCATCACACATGTGTAAGTTACCCATGTCTTGTTCACTAATACACCCCCATACCATCACACATGTGTAAGTTACCCATGTCTTGTTCACTAATACACCCCCATACCATCACACATGTGTAAGTTACCCATGCCTTGGGCACTAATACACCCCCATACCATCACACATGTGTAAGTTACCCATGTCTTGTTCACTAATACACCCCCATACCATCACACATGTGTAAGTTACCCATGCCTTGGGCACTAATACACCCCCATACCATCACACATGTGTAAGTTACCCATGCCTTGGGCACTAATACACCCCCATACCATCACACATGTGTAAGTTACCCATGCCTTGGGCACTAATACACCCCCATACCATCACACATGTGTAAGTTACCCATGCCTTGGGCACTAATGCACCCCCATACCATCACACATGCTGGCTTTCCGGATGGTTCTTTTCCTCTTTGTTCCAGAGTACACGACATCCACAGTTTCCAAAAAAACAATTAGAAATGTGTACTCGTCAGACCATGGAACACTTTTCCACTTTGCATCAGTCCATCTTAGATGAGCTGGGGCCGACAGCGTTTCTGGGTGTTGTTGATAAATGGCTTTCACTTTGCATTGTAGATTTTTAACTTGCACTTACAGATTTAGCGACCAACTGTAGTTACTGACAGTGATTTTCTGGAGCGTTACCGAGCCCACGTGGTGATATCCTTTACACGATGATGTCGGTTTTTTGATGCAGAGGGATGGAAGGTCCGTAATATCATGGCTTACGTTCAGTGATTTCTCCAGATTTTCTGAACATTTTGATGATTTCACGGACCGTAGATGATGCAATCCCTAAATTCCTTGCAATTGCTCGTTGAGAAATGTTGCTCTTAAACAATTTTTTGACAAAGTGGTGACTCTCGCCCCGTCCTTGTTTGTGAACGACTGAACATTTCATGCCACCTGCTTTTATAGCCAAATGTTTTTTTTTTCGTTGTTGTTGTTGAAGCAATGTATTCTACCTTTAATCAGCACTCTCACCCACACTAGAAAATAATGACTGCCGGTTGAAAATGTGAAAGCAAGACAATATTTCCTCCTGGGACAAAGTGGCAGAGGTAGTCCAGCATCCTGGGTGCACTTCCATGTCAGTCCTGTGTTCATGAAGAGGTTTAGGATCCAGTTGCTAGTCTGGTCTATGTGTCCCGCCCACTAAAGACTGGAGTTGCAGTATTGCAGCCCTGGCAGAATCAATAGCTCATTACACGCTGCTCTCGGGGCTGGAACTCCACCGGGGGAATCAGAGGTGTGATTGTCAGCCCGGGACTTGGACTCACGTCTTTAGTCCGCCTGTAACACAACCCTCTGATTTCTCACGGGACGCCAGATTTAGCGCGAGAATCAGTCACTCTTGCAGAGCATTTTTCATGGATTTGTGCGTATGAACAATATGAAATATCATTCCACGTGGATTTTTCCATTTTTAATTCTAAGAGAGACAAGAAAATATTTTAAAGACTTGGTCTTCACTTGTTTAAATGAATTCATTTTTTTTTAACTTTGCTTCTTATAACTTTCAGAAAGACAATTTTAGAGAAAAAATACAACCTTAAAAATGATTTTAGGATTTTTAAACACATATACCTTTTTACCTTTTAAATTCCTTCCTCTTCTTTCCTGACAATTTAAATCAACGTTCAAGTAAATTTATTTATTTTTATTGTAAAGAATAATAAATACATTTTAATTTAATTCTTCATTTCAGCTTCTGTTTTTTCGACGAAGAATATTTGTAAAATATTTCTTCAAACTTATTATGATTAAAATAAAATGAAAATATTCTGGCAAATCTAGAAAATCTGTTGAATCAAATTTAAATCTTATTTCAAAGTCTGGATTTCTTTTAAAATTTTTGTTCTGGAAAATGTAGAAGAAATAATGATTTGTCTTTGTTAGAAATATAGCTTGGTCCAATTTGTTATATATTCTAACAAAGTGCAGATTGGATTTTAACCTATTTAAAACATGTCATCAAAATTCTAAAATTATATTAATCAGAAAAAATGACTAATGATGTTCCATAAATTATTTTTTTAAAAGATTAAAATTAGCATTTAGCGTGAGAATCAGTCACTCTTCGACAGCATTTTTCATGGATTTGTGCGTATGAACAAAATGAAATATCATTCCGCCTGTATTTTTCCATCATGTGTCGCTAATATGAATTTAATGACTTTTTTTTTTCTTTCTGTTGTTGTAGTCTGGACGGACCGAGGTGATCGACAACACCCGCAGTCCAGATTTTGTCAGGAAGTTTGTCTTGGATTTCTTCTTTGAAGAAAAACAAAATCTAAGGTTTGATGTGTAAGTATTTTTTTATATTTTTTAAAAATTCAGTTTTTTACAGTAAATTGCCGGAAAAGGGTTGTACAAACCCCGTTTCCATAAGAGTTGGGAAATTGTTTTAGATGTAAATATAAACGTAATACAAAGATCCACAAATTCTTTTCAAGCCATATTCAGTTGAATATGCTACAAAGACAACATATTTGATGTTCAAACTCATTAACTTTATTTTTTTTTTGCAAATAATAATTAACTTAGTATTTCATGGCTGCAACACGTGCCAAAGTAGTTGGGAAAGGGCATGTTCACCACTGTGTTACATCACCTTTTCTTTTAACAACACTCAAACGTTTGGGAACTGAGGAAACTAATTGTTGAAGCTTTGAAAGTGGAATTCTTTCCCATTCTTGTTTTATGTAGAGCTTCAGTCCTTCAACAGTCCGGGGTCTCCGCTGTCCTATTTTACGCTTCATAATGCGCCACACATTTTCCATGGGAGACAGGTCTGGACTGCAGGCGGGCCAGGAAAGTACCCGCACTCTTTTTTTACGAAGCCACGCTGTTGTAACATGTGGCTTGGCATTGTCTTGCTGAAATAAGACGGCGCTTAGAAGGCAGCATATGTTGTTCCAAAAGCTGTATGTACCTTTCAGCATTGATGGTGCCTTCACAGATGTGTAAGTTACCCATGCCTTGGGCACTAATACACCCCCATACCATCACACATGTGTAAGTTACCCATGCCTTGGGCACTAATACACCCCCATACCATCACACATGTGTAAGTTACCCATGTCTTGGGCACTAATACACCCCCATACCATCACACATGTGTAAGTTACCCATGCCTTGGGCACTAATACACCCCCATACCATCACACATGTGTAAGTTACCCATGTCTTGGGCACTAATACACCCCCATACCATCACACATGTGTAAGTTACCCATGTCTTGGGCACTAATACACCCCCATACCATCACACATGTGTAAGTTACCCATGTCTTGGGCACTAATACACCCCCATACCATCACACATGTGTAAGTTACCCATGTCTTGGGCACTAATACACCCCCATACCATCACACATGTGTAAGTTACCCATGTCTTGGGCACTAATACACCCCCATACCATCACACATGTGTAAGTTACCCATGTCTTGGGAACTAATACACCCCCATACCATCACACATGTGTAAGTTACCCATGCCTTGGGCACTAATACACCCCCATACCATCACACATGTGTAAGTTACCCATGCCTTGGGCACTAATACACCCCCATACCATCACACATGTGTAAGTTACCCATGCCTTGTTCACTAATACACCCCCATACCATCACACATGTGTAAGTTACCCATGCCTTGGGCACTAATACACCCCCATACCATCACACATGTGTAAGTTACCCATGTCTTGGGCACTAATACACCCCCATACCATCACACATGTGTAAGTTACCCATGCCTTGGGCACTAATGCACCCCCATACCATCACACATGTGTAAGTTACCCATGTCTTGGGCACTAATGCACCCCCATACCATCACACATGTGTAAGTTACCCATGTCTTGGGCACTAATACACCCCCATACCATCACACATGTGTAAGTTACCCATGCCTTGGGCACTAATACACCCCCATACCATCACACATGTGTAAGTTACCCATGTCTTGGGCACTAATGCACCCCCATACCATCACACATGTGTAAGTTACCCATGTCTTGGGCACTAATGCACCCCCATACCATCACACATGTGTAAGTTACCCATGTCTTGGGCACTAATACACCCCCATACCATCACACATGTGTAAGTTACCCATGCCTTGGGCACTAATACACCCCCATACCATCACACATGTGTAAGTTACCCATGTCTTGGGCACTAATACACCCCCATACCATCACACATGCTGGCTTTTACACTTTGCGTGGATAACAGTCTGGATGGTTCGCTTCCCCTTTGGTCCGGATGACACGATGTCGAATATTTCCAAAAACAATTTGAAATATGGACTCGTCAGACCACAGAACACTTTTCCACTTTGCATCAGTCCATCTTAGATGATCTCTGAGGCGTTTCTGGATGTTGTTGATAAATGGCTTTTGCTTTGGATAGTTTAGCTTTAACTTGCACTTACAGATGTAGCGACAAACTGTATTTAGTGACAGTGGTTTTCTGAAGTGTTCCTGAGCCCTTGTGGTGATATCCTTTAGAGTTGGATGTCGGTTTTTGATACAGTGCCGTCTGAGGGATGGAAGGTCACGGTCATTCAATGTTGGTTTCCGGCCATGCTGCTTACGTTTAGTGATTTCTCCAAATTCTCTGAACCTTTTGATGATATTATGGAGCGTAGATGTTGAAATCCCTCAATTTCTTGCAATGTCACTTTGAGAAAGGTTGTTCTTAAACTGTTTGACTATTTGCTCACGCAGTTGTGGACAAAGGGGTGTACCTCGCCCCATCCTTTCTTGTGAGAGACTGAGCATTTTTTGGGAAGCTGTTTTTATAGCCAATCATGGCACCCACCTGTTCCCAATTAGCCTGCACACCTGTGGGATGTTCCAAATAAGTGTTTGATGAGCATTCCTCAACTTTATCAGTATTTATTGCCACCTTTCCCAACTTCGTCACATGTTGCTGGCATCAAATTCTAAAGTTAATGATTATTTGCAACAAAAAAAAATGTTTATGAGTTTGAACATGAAATATGTTGTCTTTGTAGCATATTCAACTGAATATGGCTTGAAAAGGATTTGTTTTCCGTTTATATTTACATCTAACACCATTTCCCAACTCTTATGGGTGTGTAACTGAAATGCACCCCAGTGTGACGTTCAAATGGATCTCCGTCAATCAAAAATGTCATCTTGCCGTTGTCACAATAATTAACGCCTTCGTCCCTTCTGACCACGTCCTTCTTTCCCTTCGTGGCAGCTACAACGTGGACTCCCGAAGCTGCAACATTTCCAAACACGTACGTACAGTATGTCAAAGTCAAATGACACTTTTTGACTCAGAGCCGCCATCTCCACTGGAGTGTGGTGTTGCAGAGTGTGGTGTTGCAGTGTGTGGTGTTGCAGTGTGTGGTGTTGCAGTGTGTGGTGTTGCAGTGTGTGGTGTTGCAGTGTGTGGTGTTCCAGAGTGTGGTGTTGCAGTGTGTGGTGTTGCAGTGTGTGGTGTTGCAGTGTGTGGTGTTGCAGTGTGTGGTGTTGCAGAGTGTGGTGTTGCAGTGTGTGGTGTTGCAGTGTGTGGTGTTGCAGTGTGTGGTGTTGCAGAGTGTGGTGTTGCGGTGTGTGGTGTTGCGGTGTGTGGTGTTGCGGTGTGTGGTGTTGCGGTGTGTGGTGTTGCGGTGTGTGGTGTTGCGGTGTGTGGTGTTGCGGTGTGTGGTGTTGCGGTGTGTGGTGTTGCGGTGTGTGGTGTTCCGGTGTGTGGTGTTGCAGTGTGTGGTGTTGCAGTGTGTGGTGTTCCAGAGTGTGGTGTTGCAGTGTGTGGTGTTCCAGTGTGTGGTGTTCCAGTGTGTGGTGTTGCAGAGTGTGGTGTTGCGGTGTGTGGTGTTGCGGTGTGTGGTGTTGCGGTGTGTGGTGTTGCGGTGTGTGGTGTTGCGGTGTGTGGTGTTGCAGTGTGTGGTGTTGCAGTGTGTGGTGTTGCAGTGTGTGGTGTTGCAGTGTGTGGTGTTGCGGTGTGTGGTGTTCCGGTGTGTGGTGTTGCGGTGTGTGGTGTTGCGGTGTGTGGTGTTGCGGTGTGTGGTGTTGCGGTGTGTGGTGTTGCGGTGTGTGGTGTTGCGGTGTGTGGTGTTGCGGTGTGTGGTGTTGCGGTGTGTGGTGTTGCGGTGTGTGGTGTTGCGGTGTGTGGTGTTCCGGTGTGTGGTGTTGCGGTGTGTGGTGTTGCGGTGTTTGGTGTTGCGGTGTGTGGTGTTGCGGTGTGTGGTGTTGCAGTGTGTGGTGTTCCGGTGTGTGGTGTTGCGGTGTGTGGTGTTGCGGTGTGTGGTGTTGCGGTGTGTGGTGTTGCGGTGTGTGGTGTTGCAGTGTGTGGTGTTGCAGTGTGTGGTGTTGCAGTGTGTGGTGTTGCAGTGTGTGGTGTTGCAGTGTGTGGTGTTGCAGTGTGTGGTGTTCCAGAGTGTGGTGTTGCAGTGTGTGGTGTTGCAGTGTGTGGTGTTGCAGTGTTTGGTGTTGCAGTGTGTGGTGTTGCAGTGTGTGGTGTTGCAGTGTGTGGTGTTGCAGTGTGTGGTGTTGCAGTGTGTGTTGTTGCAGTGTGTGGTGTTGCGGTGTGTGGTGTTGCAGTGTGTGGTGTTGCAGTGTGTGGTGTTGCAGTGTGTGGTGTTGCAGTGTGTGGTGTTGCAGTGTGTGGTGTTGCAGTGTGTGGTGTTGCAGTGTGTGGTGTTGCAGTGTGTGTTGTTGCAGTGTGTGGTGTTGCAGTGTGTGGTGTTGCAGTGTGTGGTGTTGCAGTGTGTGGTGTTGCAGAACAACAACAGTCATGACTCAGTGGCAATAAAGTGTCATTCAGAACTCATGTTTCGCCGGCCCTTCTATTGACATTTTTTTCTTGTTTTTTCCCTTTCTTCCTGACACAATATCCATCACGCCGGAGAGCAGAAGGTGAGTAGTTTATGATTACTCCGTGGTGTTCATCTTCCTTTCACTCCTTCCCTGATCTATGGTGTTGAAAGACCGTATTTCCTTGAATTGCCGCCGGGGAGATAATTAATTTAAAACATCTTCTCACTCCGGCGCTTACCAAAGGCATGCGGTAAATTTAGGCCTGCGCTTATAAATTTGAGTGTGATGTAAGGATACCATCATGAAAAGCACATTTAATAAAATAAAACGTTATTATGGTCTTACCTTTACTTATAAATGAAGTCCATGCGCAGCTCCTTCTGATCAAAAGCATCGATAACTTGTTTATAGAAGTCTTCCTTATCTTTCTTCAGTTTTAAAAGTCTCTGTCTCGATGGAGATCTTCCTTTATCTCCTGCTTCGGGTCAAACTCGTCACGTCACGAGTGACACTTCACCTGTCATCATTTTCAAAATGGAGGAGGCTGATTTCAATCATTTGAAATCGCATAAAGGGAAGAAGATTAAGAGCTATTCAGTAGGATTTAAGGTCCAAGCTATTGAATATGCTAAAAAGAACAGTAAGCAGCTATGTTTTATTAATATACCATAGATGCGTGTGTCAAATATGAGTCATTAAATGACTCCCGCCTCCTGGTGGTAGAGGGCGCTAGTGATCCTTCTTGCGACTACTCGGCTGCAGAAGAAGTGACAACAGGCAGCAAGAGTTTATTTTTTCCTCTCGCTTGCACTTTTAACATGGAGGATTACATATCTAAAATAAAACCGTTTTCTAAACTGGACTTTCAATGGAAGCAGGAGGTAATAAAGGAAGATCTCCATCGAGAGAGAGAGACTTTTAAAACTGAAGAAAGATAAGGAAGACTTCTATAAACAAGTTATCGATGCTTTTGATCAGAAGGAGCTGCACATGGACTTCATTTATAAGTAAAGGTAAGACCATGATAAAAAATTTTTTTATTAAATGTGCTTTTCATGATGGTATCCTTACATCACACTCAAATTTATAAGCGCAGGCCTAAATTTGGTAAACGCTGGAGTGAGAAGAGGTTTGAAACTAATTAGCGCCCCAGCAGCAATTCAAGGAAATGCAGTAGAGGTATTAAGATTATGTTTGAGAAGTCTACTCTTAGTTCCAATACTAAAAAAATGCATAAAGTGTATCATGTGTTTGCCCAAATATTCAAAAGCCAATGTGACCCCTGAGCCAAAAAGTTTCTCCACCTCTGCATTCGAGATGTTCTCTCGACCTTAGAGGTTCTTCAATGCCATGCCATCCATCATCTCACCCTCATCTTTTCTTTTCTTCTTGCTCAGGATTTTTTGGGCCAGACGTTTTGCACCCTGGGAGAAATCATCGGCTCCACCGGAGGACGCCTGGAGAAGACTCTCTCGTAAGTCATCCTCCCTAATCGCGTTTATGCCCACATAATTACGCCTGACAAATTAATTCCCCAATTTTTTTTTTTTTTGCTATTGTGTATCGACCCGTAGTCATAATGGAATTTATGCTCATGAATACTGATGGCCGGCCTCTGATGAAATCTTAAAATGCAATTCCCGACTCAGTGTTTTGCTGGGACTGGTTGTAATCTATTAGATCACAGAGTCTGTGGGCCAAATCATCTTGAAAGATCCAAGCAGACTGGAGAGCTGGACTGACTAAAGCCAAATGAGTTCTAATGAGTGGAAACAGAATGATAATACGATAAAATATGGTATCGCCCAATATCATTCACTCAGGGATATGATGGATAAACTTTAGTCTATCGGGGGGCGCTCACGTGGTAAATTTCCGGAAAGTTTCTGGAAAATCTACCCTAAACTTTCCACCCCTTTGGAGCCCTATGTACTACGTCAGAATATATTTCCAATCGGAACTTTCTTCTATGCACGTCTTCTTTGCTGCTCAGCTTTTGAAATACTTAAAGATTTTTTTTCCTGCCATCTAAATATGTAAATTGTAAAACCACAGGTCAAAAAAGTTAAAATATTAGCGGTGAACGTTCAATAGTAAGGATTTTTCACTCAAATTAAGAATGTCCAAAACTACCTAAAGACCTCTATAAAAACTACACAATGGTTCGTTCCACCTGGCTAGCGACGAAGCTTCAAACATTTCACTCAGCACAGACGTCATAATGTCGTCAAAGTTCACCTTTAAGCACGGAACCGACTCTTTGGAACAATAATCAGGTTATAAAAGGAAAGTGAAATTATATTAAGGCCCTGTCAACATTAAGCCGGATAATTCCTTAAACGAATAATTATTGAGCCTAAGCCCCGTGTCAACCACACTAAACCATCGTTTAAGGTTCTAGTCCTCGGATAATCCTTTACACAGGTAAGCACGCCGTGTATTTTTGTTGAATCTCCGGCTCTTTGCTCTGTATGGACTCATTGATCGTTTACAAATTCAGTTTGGAGAGGAAGTGACGCCAGAAACAACAACAACAACAACAACCTACTCAGTGGCCTAGTGGTTAGAGTGTCCACCCTGAGATGGGTAGGTCGTGAGTTCAAACCCCAGCCGAGTCATACCACACTTCTCAGACGGCAAGAGAACTGTCCAGGTCAGCTCTGATTCTACTTACCCAAAAACTTTGTCCATTTGTTGTTGGATCCACTATGGACTGGACTTTCACAATATCATGCTAGACCCACTCGACGTCCATTGCACCAGTCTCCCCTCGTGTGGACGACGAGTGGGTCTAGCATAATATCGTGAAAGACCAGTCCATAGTGGATCTAACATAATAGTGAGAGTCCAGTCCATAGTGGATCTAACATAATAGTGTGAAAGTCCAGTCCATAGTGGATCTAACATAATAGTGAGAGTCCAGTCCATAGAGGATCTAACATAATAGTGAGAGTCCAGTCCATAGTGGATCTAACATAATAGTGAGAGTCCAGTCCATAGTGGATCTAACATAATAGTGAGAGTCCAGTCCATAGTGGATCTAACATAATAGTGAGAGTCCAGTCCACCTAATAATTTTTTTTACATAAAAAAGCTGGTTTCAACCAAATCCATGCAGTAATTAGTTGTTTAGTACGGGTCAACATACCAGTTGTGTGTATCGGGCGGCCACTTTGGATGTAGGGTGGGATTGCAGACCCTTTAGAAGTAGGGATCATGTTCAAAAACCAGTTCTCCTGATTGTTTGATGAGAAAATAACCAATTCCATGGATTCAAATCCCTTTTTGAGAAACGGTTCCTGTTATCGAATCCACTTTAGTAAAGAAAAATATGTGGTTCTTTATTCAAATCCCTGGGAACGAATCCCGTGTCACAGAAGGATTTGATAATGGCATCGAAATGTCACGTCTGTGGGATCATGTTTTGTTTTGGTCATGTTTGGTTTGGTTTTTTGGACATTCAGTTCTTGTTCCTGCACTTCCTTGTTTGTCTTGTTACCATAGCAACTCATTAGTTTTCACCTTGTCCTCATGTCACGCCCCTTTCCTCATGTCACGCCCCTTTCCTCATGTCTCACACCTGTTTGCACTCATCATAGCTATTATTTCAACCGGAAGTTGCCAGGAAGTCAGCCTGGCGACTTTTTACCTCAACTCCATTCATGCCAAGCCATGCTGTTTAAACATTCTGTCTTTGGTTTGTTTTAGTTCTGCCTTTGTGCTTTGTCTGTATTCATAGTCTAGTCTGTATTCATAGTCTAGTTTGTATTCATAGTCTAGTTTTGTACCGCCACTCTGCGCGCCTTTTTTTTCTAGTTTGTTAGTAAAGAAATAAATATGTCACTTCCTTCATGCCTTGCTCGTGCCAACTGTCCTTTGCCTCGGGAGAACAATCCAAATCGATGATTTCTTAACGAACATCAACCCTATTTAGAAGTCTTGTGTACGGGGGTCTGGAATCTGTCTGGCTTGCATTGGGGCTGTTGTTACGGGTTCCATCCTTCCCACCCCCCAGTGACCGCGTCCAAGCAAGTATCCTTGAACAAGATACAGACGCTGCGTCACAAGTACCTTCCATTTACCATTTATATTGCCGGAACTTGAACAGAAACCCTGACCTCAACCCCTTCCCTTGCACCTAAGGAATGCAAACAGATTAGAGACATGGTTTATGTCACCAGAGGTCAGGAGCTCGATGCAAAGTGGTGTGAGTGCATGCTGATATGCTCACTTAGTATGTGTACTTAGTACTTAGTATGTGTACTTAGTACTTAGTATGTGTACTTAGTACTCAGTATGTGTACTTAGTACTTAGTATGTGTACTTAGTACTTAGTATGTGTACTTAGTACTTAGGATGTGTACTTAGTACTTACTATGTGTACTTAGTACTTAGGATGTGTACTTAGTACTTACTATGTGTACTTAGTACTCAGTATGTGTACTTAGTACTTAGTATGTGTACTTAGTACTTAGTATGTGTACTTAGTACTTACTATGTGTACTTAGTACTTAGTATGTGTACTTAGTACTTAGTATGTGTACTTAGTACTTACTATGTGTACTTAGTACTTAGTATGTGTACTTAGTACTTAGTATGTGTACTTAGTACTTAGTATGTGTACTTAGTACTTAGTATGTGTACTTAGTACTCAGTATGTGTACTTAGTACTTAGTATGTGTACTTAGTACTTAGTATGTGTACTTAGTACTTAGTATGTGTACTTAGTACTCAGTATGTGTACTTAATACTTAGTATGTGTACTTAGTACTTAGTATGTGTACTTAGTACTTAGTATGTGTACTTAGTACTTAGTATGTGTACTTAGTACTTAGTATGTGTACTTAGTACTTAGTATGTGTACTTAGTACTTAGTATGTGTACTTAGTATGTGTACTTAGTACTTAGTATGTGTACTTAGTACTTAGTATGTGTACTTAGTACTTAGTATGTGTACTTAGTACTTAGTATGTGTACTTAGTACTTAGTATGTGTACTTAGTACTTAGTATGTGTACTTAGTACTTAGTATGTGTACTTAGTACTTAGTATGTGTACTTAGTACTTAGTATGTGTACTTAGTACTCAGTATGTGTACTTAGTACTTAGTATGTGTACTTAGTACTTAGTATGTGTACTTAGTACTTACTATGTGTACTTAGTATGTGTACTTAGTACTTAGTATGTGTACTTAGTACTTAGTATGTGTACTTAGTACTTAGTATGTGTACTTAGTATGTGTACTTAGTACTTAGTATGTGTACTTAGTACTTAGTATGTGTACTTAGTACTTAGTATGTGTACTTAGTATGTGTACTTAGTACTTAGTATGTGTACTTAGTACTTAGTATGTGTACTTAGTACTTAGTATGTGTACTTAGTACTTAGTATGTGTACTTAGTACTTAGTATGTGTACTTAGTACTTAGTATGTGTACTTAGTACTTAGTATGTGTACTTAGTACTCAGTATGTGTACTTAGTACTTAGTATGTGTACTTAGTACTTAGTATGTGTACTTAGTACTTACTATGTGTACTTAGTATGTGTACTTAGTACTTAGTATGTGTACTTAGTACTTAGTATGTGTACTTAGTACTTAGTATGTGTACTTAGTATGTGTACTTAGTACTTAGTATGTGTACTTAGTACTTAGTATGTGTACTTATTACTTAGTATGTGTACTTAGTATGTGTACTTAGTACTTAGTATGTGTACTTAGTACTTAGTATGTGTACTTAGTACTTAGTATGTGTACTTAGTATGTGTACTTAGTACTTACTATGTGTACTTAGTATGTGTACTTAGTACTTAGTATGTGTACTTAGTACTTAGTATGTGTACTTAGTACTTAGTATGTGTACTTAGTATGTGTACTTAGTACTTAGTATGTGTACTTAGTACTTAGTATGTGTACTTAGTATGTGTACTTAGTACTTACTATGTGTACTTAGTATGTGTACTTAGTACTTAGTATGTGTACTTAGTACTTAGTATGTGTACTTAGTACTTAGTATGTGTACTTAGTATGTGTTCTTAGTACTTAGTATGTGTACTTAGTACTTAGTATGTGTACTTAGTACTTAGTATGTGTACTTAGTATGTGTACTTAGTACTTAGTATGTGTCTCCTACGGTTGTTGTCTCATCCACAGTCCGTAGGAAAAGTTCACTTATATCCTCACTTTCAATTCAAAGCCGGAGTCCTTCCAAAGTAGTTTCCACCTCTGTTTTTCTACTCTTCTCACTCTTGATATCCTTTGGGCCAAACAAATGTGGGAAAAGGTTTCTCCATGAAATATTGATGAGCTCATTTTTTTCTTTTTAAAATGTGGAAACCTGTGCTGTGTGCTTACAGCTATTTGTTTGCCAGAGATGTCGTAGTCCAAAGTACTTTGCGTCCAAGTCCCGAATAGCAGGCTTGGAAATATCAAGTGACCATGGCCAGAGGTCGTGTCAAATGCGCAATGGATGGGAATTCAACTACAGACTGCAGTCTAGCTGTCATACTGGGCATAGAGTGGGGTCGGATCCTTGGATCTGACGCATCACTTTGGGGATGTTAAGTGTGATAACATCTTGAGAATCCTCAAGTTCTTCTGGACCATTAAAGCAAGTTGACTATGAAGAGTGAGGTTTTTCCTTCATGGTGATTTCTGGTCTTGTCCCCCCCTCCCGGGCAGGATAGATAGAAAGAGATGTCGGAGAAGCATTGCTGAATCAAAAGCTGCTTTATGACAAGTGAGGGTCCTTAGACAGGTCTGCAGTACCTGGAGGAGCCTAGGTCCAAAAAAAATGAAGGACTCCTAACCTGGAGAAGCCAAACCATCAGTTATATATATTCCTTCGTTCCCTGTCTGGGTGTGTGCCAAGTCAGGACAGCACAACCTGACCATGTAAGGAGACGTTAATGTGTAGTGACTGGAAAACAAGTTCTTTAAGAGGGCAGTCCATAGTGGATCTGACATAATAGTGAGAGTCCAGTCCATAGTGGATCTAACATAATAGTGTGAGTCCAGTCCATAGTGGATCTAACATAATAGTGAGAGTCCAGTCCATAGTGGATCTAACATAATAGTGAGAGTCCAGTCCATAGTGGATCTAACATAATAGTGAGAGTCCAGTCCATAGTGGATCTAACATAATAGTGAGAGTCCAGTCCATAGTGGATCTAACATAATAGTGAGAGTCCAGTCCATAGTGGATCTAACATAATAGTGTGAGAGTCCAGTCCATAGTGGATCTACCATAATAGTGTGAGAGTCCAGTCCATAGTGGATCTAACATAATAGTGAGAGTCCAGTCCATAGTGGATCCAACATAATAGTGAGAGTCCAGTCCATAGTGGATCCAACATAATAGTGAGAGTCCAGTCCATAGTGGATCTAACATAATAGTGTGAGAGTCCAGTCCATAGTGGATCTAACATAATAGTGAGAGTCCAGTCCATAGTGGATCTAACATAATAGTGAGAGTCCAATCCATAGTGGATCTAACATAATAGTGAGAGTCCAGTCCATAGTGGATCTAACATAATAGTGAGAGTCCAGTCCATAGTGGATCTAACATAATAGTGAGAGTCCAGTCCATAGTGGATCTAACATAATAGTGAGAGTCCAGTCCATAGTGGATCCAACATAATAGTGAGAGTCCAGTCCATAGTGGATCTAACATAATAGTGTGAGAGTCCAGTCCATAGTGGATCTAGCATAATAGTGAGAGTCCAGTCCATAGTGGATCTTACATCATAGTGAGAGTCCAGTCCATAGTGGATCTAACATAATAGTGAGAGTCCAGTCCATAGTGGATCCAACATAATAGTGAGAGTCCAGTCCATAGTGGATCTAACATAATAGTGTGAGAGTCCAGTCCATAGTGGATCTAACATAATAGTGAGAGTCCAGTCCATAGTGGATCTAACATAATAGTCTGAGAGTCCAGTCCATAGTGGATCTAACATAATAGTCTGAGAGTCCAGTCCATAGTGGATCTAACATAATAGTGAGAGTCCAGTCCATAGTGGATCTAACATAATAGTGAGAGTCCAGTCCATAGTGGATCTAACATAATAGTGTGAGAGTCCAGTCCATAGTGGATCTAACATAATAGTGTGAGAGTCCAGTCCATAGTGGATCTAACATAATAGTGAGAGTCCAGTCCATAGTGGATCTAACATAATAGTGAGAGTCCAATCCATAGTGGATCTAACATAATAGTGAGAGTCCAGTCCATAGTGGATCTAACATAATAGTGAGAGTCCAGTCCATAGTGGATCTAACATAATAGTGAGAGTCCAGTCCATAGTGGATCTAACATAATAGTGAGAGTCCAGTCCATAGTGGATCCAACATAATAGTGAGAGTCCAGTCCATAGTGGATCTAACATAATAGTGTGAGAGTCCAGTCCATAGTGGATCTAGCATAATAGTGAGAGTCCAGTCCATAGTGGATCTTACATCATAGTGAGAGTCCAGTCCATAGTGGATCTAACATAATAGTGAGAGTCCAGTCCATAGTGGATCCAACATAATAGTGAGAGTCCAGTCCATAGTGGATCTAACATAATAGTGTGAGAGTCCAGTCCATAGTGGATCTAACATAATAGTGAGAGTCCAGTCCATAGTGGATCTAACATAATAGTCTGAGAGTCCAGTCCATAGTGGATCTAACATAATAGTCTGAGAGTCCAGTCCATAGTGGATCTAACATAATAGTGAGAGTCCAGTCCATAGTGGATCTAACATAATAGTGAGAGTCCAGTCCATAGTGGATCTAACATAATAGTGAGAGTCCAGTCCATACTGGATCTAACATAATTGTGAGAGTCCAGTCCATAGTGGATCTAACATAATTGTGAGAGTCCAGTCCATAGTGGATTCAACATAATAGTGAGAAAGGGGTGTACCTCGCCCCATCCTTTCTTGTGAAAGACTGAGCATTTTTTGGGAAGCTGTTTTTATAGCCAATCATGGCACCCACCTGTTCCCAATTAGCCTGCACACCTGTGGGATGTTCCAAATAAGTGTTTGATGAGCATTCCTCAACTTTATCGGTATTTATTGCCACCTTTCCCAACTTCTTTGTCACGTGTTGCTGGCATCGAATTCTAAAGTTATGATTATTTGCAAAAAAAAATATGTTGTCTTTGTAGCATATTCAACTGAATATGGCTTGAAAAGGATTTGCAAATCATTGTATTCTGTTTATATTTACATCTAACACCATTTCCCAACTCATATGGAAACGTTTTTTTTTTAAAACAGACAAGTACTGAAGAGATTAAGACATTTAACTTGTATTAAATGTATTAACTTCTATTAATAATCAAGGTGTCAAATTACCACGTTGATTCTGATTAATGTGTCATATTTAGCGCATTAGCTTTTTAATCAGGGTAATCTCATGTTCATTCTCTGACATTACTGTCTGTGTCAGCTTGGCAGTTACTTCACACTCAGCCCGTGCTTGACAGAGAGAGGACGACAATACACAATTATCAGTTGACAGCGCTAATTATAATACATGTGTGCATCAATATGGGCTTTTTTACACATGCAATTATGTGTCTATTGTACTAAAAATCACAGCACGATTATATGAAGGAGAATGTTGTTTGACTCGACAGCAGTTCCATTCTGTGATCCGGCCCGTGTTGGTTTTAAATGCGTTTTAGTTTAGTTCATCAATCAATCAATGTTTATTTATATAGCCCCAAATCACAAATGTCTCAAAGGACTGCACAAATCATTACGACTACAACATCCTCGGAAGAACCCACAAAAGGGCAAGGAAAACTCACACCCAGTGGGCAGGGAGAATTCACATCCAGTGGGACGCCAGTGACAATGCTGACTATGAGAAACCTTGGAGAGGACCTCAGATGTGGGCAACCCCCCCCCCCCCCTCTAGGGGACCGAAAGCAATGGATGTGGAGCGGGTCTAACATGATACTGTGAAAGTTCAATCCATAGTGGCTCCAACACAGCCGCCAGAGTTCAGTTCAAAGTGGATCCAAGACAGCAGCGAGAGTCCCGTCCACAGGAAACCATCCCAAGCGGAGGCAGATCAGCAGCATAGAGATGTCCCCAACCAATACACAGGCGAGCGGTCCATTCTGGGTCCCGACGAGCGGTCCATCCTGGGTCTCGACTCTGGACAGCCAGTACTTCATCCATGGTCATCAGACCGGACCCCCTCCACAGGGGAGGGGGGGACATAGGAGAAAGAAAAGAAGCGGCAGATCAACTGGTCTAAAAAGGGGGTCTATTTAAAGGCTAGAGTATACAAATGAGTTTTAAGGTGAGACTTAAATGCTTCTACTGAGGTGGCATCTCCAACTGTTACCGGGAGGGCATTCCAGAGTACTGGAGCCCGAATGGAAAACGCTCTATATCGTGTAGACTAAAGGATCCACATTAGTCTGGAGACTATTCTTCCTGGGGTCCAGGTGAAAAAAATCACACAATCACAAAACCAAAGATTCCAATGCAATACAAAATGGTCAAATAGTGACCATTTTGGGGCGGTATAGCTCGGTTGGTAGAGTGGCCGTGTCAGCAACTCGAGGGTTGCAGGTTCAATTCCCGGTTCCGCCATCCTAGTCACTGCCATTGTGTCCTTGGGCAAGACACTTGACCCACCTGCTCCCAGTGCCACCCACACTGCTTTAAATGTAAAAATTAGATATTGAGTTTCACTATGTAAAGCGCTTTGAGTCACTCGAGAAAAGCGCTATATAAATATAATTCACTTCACTTCAAATAATAAAATGATGTAATATAAAAGGGCTTCACGGTGGCAGAGGGGTTAGTGCGTCTGCCTCACAATACGAAGGTCCTGCAGTTCTGGGTTCAAATCCAGGCTCGGGATCTTTCTGTGTGGAGTTTGCATGTTCTCCCCGTGAATGCGTGGGTTCCCTCCGGGTACTCCGGCTTCCTCCCACCTCCAAAGACATGCACCTGGGGATAGGTTGATTGGCAACACTAAATGGTCCCTAGTGTGTGAATGTTGTCTGTCTATCTGTGTTGGCCCTGCGATGAGGTGGCGACTTGTCCAGGGTGTACCCCGCCTTCCGCCCGATTGTAGCTGAGATAGGCGCCAGCGCCCCCCGCGACCCCGAAAGGGAATAAGCGGTAGAAAATGGATGGATGGATGGATGGATGTAATATAAAAATAGCAATAACAAAGAACCCAAAAAAAAAGTTTACATAAGTGCTTTTTAAAGCCTGCTACTGAAAGCGAGGAGCATTCTTACACTTCGACTTCGACTTCCTTTTTATTGTCATTCAGTACAAATAGGAATGAAATTTCGTTGCATTAGTTCTTGGTAGTGCAGGATAAAAGAAGCAATAAGGTGCAGATATAAATAAATAGATTACTGTACAGATAAATATATTGCACTTTTGCATATGCATCCAGGTTTATGGATGTATGTTATATTGTCTTTTTATTCCAGCCAGTTCATCCATTTTAGGGGGAATTGAGGGGATGATTTAATTATGATGCGTTCAAGAGTCTTACCACCTGAGGGAAGAAGCTGTTACAGAACCTGGAGGTTCTGCTTCGGAGGCTGTGGAACCTCTTCCTGGAGTCCAGCAGTGAAAACAGTCCTTGGTGGGGGTGGGAGGAGTCCTTGCAGATTTTCTGAGCCCTGGTCAGGCAGCGGCTTTTTGCCATCTGCTGGATAGGAGGAAGAGGAGTTCTAATGATCTTTTCTGCCGTCCTCACCACTCTCTGCAGGGACTTCCAGTCTGAGGCATTGCTGGTTCCAGTCCAGACAGAGATGCTGTTGGTAGTCAACAACGATTTCAAATTAGAAATGGTCTCAGCTGACGAGGTGCTTAAAGAATGGAGCACGCTCCACCCAAACAAGACCACCGGCCCTGACAATGTCCCCTCCAGATTCCTCAGGGACTCTGCCACCACCATTGCCCCAATCATCACACACATAATAAACCACCATTGCCCCAATAATCACACACATAATAAACCACCATCGCCCCAATAATCACACACATAATAAACCACCATTGCCCCAATCATCACACACATAATAAACCACCATTGCCCCAATAATCACACACATAATAAACCACCATTGCCCCAATCATCACACACATAATAAACCACCATTGCCCCAATAATCACACACATAATAAACCACCATTGCCCCAATAATCACACACATAATAAACCACCATTGCCCCAATAATCACACACATAATAAACCACCATTGCCCCAATAATCACACACATAATAAACCACCATTGCCCCAATAATCACACACATAATAAACCACCATTGCCCCAATAATCACTCATATAATAAACCACCATTGCCCCAATAATCACACACATAATAAACCACCATTGCCCCAATAATCACACACATAATAAACCACCATTGCCCCAATCATCACACACATAATAAACCACCATCGCCCCAATAATCACACACATAATAAACCACCATTGCCCCAATAATCACACACATAATAAACCACCATTGCCCCAATCATCACACACATAATAAACCACCATTGCCCCAATAATCACACATATAATAAACCACCATTGCCCCAATAATCACACACATAATAAACCACCATTGCCCCAATCATCACACACATCATAAACCACCATTGCCCCAATAATCACACATATAATAAACCACCATTGCCCCAATAATCACACACATAATAAACCACCATTGCCCCAATAATCACACACATAATAAACCACCATTGCCCCAATCATCACACACATAATAAACCACCATTGCCCCAATAATCACACACATAATAAACCACCATTGCCCCAATAATCACACACATAATAAACCACCATTGCCACAATAATCACACACATAATAAACCACCATTGCCCCAATAATCACACACATAATAAACCACCATTGCCCCAATAATCACACACATAATAAACCACCATTGCCCCAATAATCACTCATATAATAAACCACCATTGCCCCAATAATCACACACATAATAAACCACCATTGCCCCAATAATCACACACATAATAAACCACCATTGCCCCAATAATCACACACATAATAAACCACCATTGCCCCAATAATCACACACATAATAAACCACCATTGCCCCAATAATCACACACATAATAAACCACCATTGCCCCAATAATCACTCATATAATAAACCACCATTGCCCCAATAATCACACACATAATAAACCACCATTGCCCCAATAATCACACACATAATAAACCACCATTGCCCCAATAATCACACACATAATAAACCACTATTGCCCCAATCATCACACACATAATAAACCACCATTGCCCCAATAATCACACATATAATAAACCACCATTGCCCCAATCATCACACACATAATAAACCACCATTGCCCCAATAATCACACACATAATAAACCACCATTGCCCCAATAATCACACATATAATAAACCACTATTGCCCCAATAATCACACACATAATAAACCACCATTGCCCCAATAATCACACACATAATAAACCACCATTGCCCCAATAATCACACACATAATAAACCACCATTGCCCCAATAATCACACACATAATAAACCACCATTGCCCCAATAATCACACACATAATAAACCACCATTGCCCCAATAATCACACACATAATAAACCACCATTGCCCCAATAATCACACACATAATAAACCACCATTGCCCCAATAATCACACACATAATAAACCACCATTGCCCCAATAATCACACACATAATAAACCACCATTGCCCCAATAATCACACACATAATAAACCACCATTGCCCCAATAATCACACACATAATAAACCACCATTGCCCCAATCATCACACATATAATAAACCACCATTGCCACAATAATCACACACATAATAAACCACCATCGCCCCAATAATCACACACATAATAAACCACTATTGCCCCAATCATCACACATATAATAAACCACCATTGCCCCAATAATCACACACATAATAAACCACCATTGCCCCAATAATCACACACATAATAAACCACCATTGCCCCAATAATCACACATATAATAAACCACCATTGCCCCAATAATCACACACATAATAAACCACCATTGCCCCAATAATCACACACATAATAAACCACCATTGCCCCAATAATCACACACATAATAAACCACCATTGCCCCAATCATCACACATATAATAAACCACCATTGCCCCAATCATCACACATATAATAAACCACCATTGCCCCAATAATCACACACATAATAAACCACCATTGCCCCAATAATCACACTCATATAATAAACCACCATTGCCACAATAATCACTCATATAATAAACCACCATTGCCCCAATAATCACACACATAATAAACCACCATTGCCCCAATAATCACACACATAATAAACCACCATTGCCCCAATAATCACACACATAATAAACCACCATTGCCCCAATAATCACACACATAATAAACCACCATTGCCCCAATAATCACACACATAATAAACCACCATTGCCCCAATAATCACACACATAATAAACCACCATTGCCCCAATAATCACACACATAATAAACCACCATTGCCCCAATAATCACACACATAATAAACCACCATTGCCCCAATAATCACACACATAATAAACCACCATTGCCCCAATAATCACACACATAATAAACCACCATTGCCCCAATAATCACACACATAATAAACCACCATTGCCCCAATAATCACACACATAATAAACCACCATTGCCCCAATAATCACACATATAATAAACCACCATTGCCCCAATAATCACACACATAATAAACCACCATTGCCCCAATCATCACACACATAATAAACCACCATTGCCCCAATCATCACACACATAATAAACCACCATTGCCCCAATAATCACACACATAATAAACCACCATTGCCCCAATAATCACACACATAATAAACCACCATTGCCCCAATAATCACACACATAATAAACCACCATTGCCCCAATAATCACACACATAATAAACCACCATTGCCCCAATCATCACACACATAATAAACCACCATTGCCCCAATAATCACACACATAATAAACCACCATTGCCCCAATAATCACACACATAATAAACCACCATTGCCCCAATAATCACACACATAATAAACCACCATTGCCCCAATAATCACACACATAATAAACCACCATTGCCCCAATAATCACTCATATAATAAACCTCTCAATCAAACAAGGCCGAGTACCAAAATATTTCAAGACAGCAAGAGTAACCCCCCTTTTTAAAAAAGGAACCAAATTAGAACCTGGTAACTACCGACCTGTTTCTATTCTCAGATCCATTTTGAAAGTAATGGAAAAAATAGTTGATGACGAGGTTGATAGTTACCTTGCTACTAATAAACTCATGTATAAATTCCAATCCGGCTTCAGAACTAAGCATCCACTGACACATGTCTTCTCTATCTGACCGACCACATCAGACATGGACATGCTGGACATTATAAATACTGCTGGACATGCTGGACATTATAAATACTGCTGGTCATGCTGGACATTATAAATACTGCTGGACATGCCGGACATTATAAATACTGCTGGACATGCTGGACATTATAAATACTGCTGGACATGCTGGACATTATAAATACTGCTGGACATGTTGGACATTATAAATACTGCTGGACATGCTGGACATTATAAATACTGCTGGACATGCTGGACATTATAAATACTGCTGGACATGCTGGACATTATAAATACTGCTGGACATGCTGGACATTATAAATACTGCTGGACATGCTGGACATTATAAATACTGCTGGACATGCTGGACATTATAAATACTGCTGGACATGTTGGACATTATAAATACTGCTGGACATGCTGGACATTATAAATACTGCTGGTCATGCTGGACATTATAAATACTGCTGGACATGTTGGACATTATAAATACTGCTGGACATGCTGGACATTATAAATACTGCTGGACATGCTGGACATTATAAATACTGCTGGACATGCTGGACATTATAAATACTGCTGGACATGCTGGACATTATAAATACTGCTGGACATGCTGGACATTATAAATACTGCGGCATGGTCATGCTGGACATTATAAATACTGCTGGACATGCTGGACATTATAAATACTGCTGGTCATGCTGGACATTATAAATACTGCTGGACATGCTGGACATTATAAATACTGCGGCATGGTCATGCTGGACATTATAAATACTGCGGCACGGTCATGCTGGACATTATAAATACTGCTGGTCATGCTGGACATTATAAATACTGCTGGACATGCTGGACATTATAAATACTGCTGGACATTATAAATACTGCTGGTCATGCTGGACATTATAAATACTGCTGGTCATGCTGGACATTATAAATACTGCGGCATGGTCATGCTGGACATTATAAATACTGCTGGTCATGCTGGACATTATAAATACTGCGGCATGGTCATGCTGGACATTATAAATACTGCTGGTCATGCTGGACATTATAAATACTGCGGCATGGTCATGCTGGACATTATAAATACTGCTGGACATGCTGGACATTATAAATACTGCTGGACATTATAAATACTGCTGGACATGCTGGACATTATAAACACTGCTGGACATGCTGGACATTATAAATACTGCTGGTCATGCTGGACATTATAAATACTGCTGGACATGCTGGACATTATAAATACTGCTGGACATGCTGGACATTATAAATACTGCTGGTCATGCTGGACATTATAAATACTGCTGGACATGCTGGACATTATAAATACTGCTGGACATGCTGGACATTATAAATACTGCTGGACATGCTGGACATTATAAATACTGCTGGTCATGCTGGACATTATAAATACTGCTGGACATGCTGGACATTATAAATACTGCTGGACATGCTGGACATTATAAATACTGCGGCATGGTCATGCTGGACATTATAAATACTGCTGGTCATGCTGGACATTATAAATACTGCTGGTCATGCTGGACATTATAAATACTGCTGGACATGCTGGACATTATAAATACTGCTGGTCATGCTGGACATTATAAATACTGCTGGACATGCTGGACATTATAAATACTGCTGGACATGCTGGACATTATAAATACTGCTGGACATGCTGGACATTATAAATACTGCGGCATGGTCATGCTGGACATTATAAATACTGCTGGTCATGCTGGACATTATAAATACTGCTGGTCATGCTGGACATTATAAATACTGCTGGACATGCTGGACATTATAAATACTGCTGGACATGCTGGACATTATAAATACTGCTGGACATGCTGGACATTATAAATACTGCTGGTCATGCTGGACATTATAAATACTGCTGGACATGCTGGACATTATAAATACTGCTGGACATGCTGGACATTATAAATACTGCGGCATGGTCATGCTGGACATTATAAATACTGCTGGTCATGCTGGACATTATAAATACTGCGGCATGGTCATGCTGGACATTATAAATACTGCTGGACATGCTGGACATTATAAATACTGCTGGACATGCTGGACATTATAAATACTGCGGCATGGTCATGCTGGACATTATAAATACTGCTGGTCATGCTGGACATTATAAATACTGCGGCATGGTCATGCTGGACATTATAAATACTGCTGGACATGCTGGACATTATAAATACTGCTGGACATTATAAATACTGCTGGTCATGCTGGACATTATAAATACTGCGGCATGGTCATGCTGGACATTATAAATACTGCTGGTCATGCTGGACATTATAAATACTGCGGCATGGTCATGCTGGACATTATAAATACTGCTGGACATGCTGGACATTATAAATACTGCTGGACATTATAAATACTGCTGGACATGCTGGACATTATAAACACTGCTGGACATGCTGGACATTATAAATACTGCTGGTCATGCTGGACATTATAAATACTGCTGGACATGCTGGACATTATAAATACTGCTGGACATGCTGGACATTATAAATACTGCTGGTCATGCTGGACATTATAAATACTGCTGGACATGCTGGACATTATAAATACTGCTGGACATGCTGGACATTATAAATACTGCTGGACATGCTGGACATTATAAATACTGCTGGTCATGCTGGACATTATAAATACTGCTGGACATGCTGGACATTATAAATACTGCTGGTCATGCTGGACATTATAAATACTGCTGGACATGCTGGACATTATAAATACTGCTGGACATGCTGGACATTATAAATACTGCTGGACATGCTGGACATTATAAATACTGCTGGACATGCTGGACATTATAAATACTGCTGGTCATGCTGGACATTATAAATACTGCGGCATGGTCATGCTGGACATTATAAATACTGCTGGACATGCTGGACATTATAAATACTGCTGGACATTATAAATACTGCTGGTCATGCTGGACATTATAAATACTGCGGCATGGTCATGCTGGACATTATAAATACTGCTGGTCATGCTGGACATTATAAATACTGCGGCATGGTCATGCTGGACATTATAAATACTGCTGGACATGCTGGACATTATAAATACTGCTGGACATTATAAATACTGCTGGACATGCTGGACATTATAAACACTGCTGGACATGCTGGACATTATAAATACTGCTGGTCATGCTGGACATTATAAATACTGCTGGACATGCTGGACATTATAAATACTGCTGGACATGCTGGACATTATAAATACTGCTGGACATTATAAATACTGCTGGACATGCTGGACATTATAAATACTGCTGGACATGCTGGACATTATAAATACTGCTGGACATGCTGGACATTATAAATACTGCTGGACATGCTGGACATTATAAATACTGCTGGACATGCTGGACATTATAAATACTGCGGCGTGGTCATGCTGGACATTCAGAAGGCCTTTGACACCGTTAACCACGCTATACTGTTGGATAAGCTCCGAGCAATCGGATTCGACGAAACCTCATGGAGCTGGATGCAATCTTACCTGGAGGGGAGGAAACAGGTGGCACAGGTGAACAGCACCATGTCCCCTCCCCTCTCAGTAAGCTGTGGAGTCCCCCAAGGCAGTATACTAGGACCTTTATTGTTCCTAATATACATAAATGACATGCCATCAGCATGACACTGTGAAGTGTTCCTGTTTGCGGATGACTCGGCCCTGCTGGTATCCGGCAAGGACAAGTCACAGGTGGAACAAATCCTCAGAGCTGAACTCCTCAATATTTGCACCTGGCTCGCTGACAACAAGCTATCCATACACTTGGGTAAATCGGTATCCATCCTTTTTGGGTCCCACGTCAGCCTTAAGAAAGTCAGTGACTTATTAAAGTGGTTATCACCAGGTCACCTACCTAGCTTCCATTCTAGAAGCTAATCCTTCCTGTGATAAAATGGCAACCAAGGTGATCAAAAAGGTCAACCAAAGAATGAGATTCCTCTACAGAATCTCCTCTCTGGTCAACAAAAGCACCTTGAGGATTCTAGCGGGAACTGCTCACCTGTGTATCGGTTGGGGACATCTCTGCGCTGCTGATCCGCCCCCGCTTGGGATGGTTTCCTGCTGGC
Organism: Nerophis ophidion; assembly: GCF_033978795.1. Taxonomy (NCBI): domain Eukaryota; kingdom Metazoa; phylum Chordata; class Actinopteri; order Syngnathiformes; family Syngnathidae; genus Nerophis; species Nerophis ophidion. The sequence continues at coordinate 79,022,639 of NC_084616.1, forward strand.
TCCACTATGGACGGGACTCTCGCTACTGTGTTGGATCCACTTTGGACTAGACTCTCAAGGTTGTGTTGGATCCATTATAGATAGAACTTTCACAGTATCATGTTAGACCCGCTTGACATCCATAGCTTTTGGTCCCCCCCCCCAAGGTTTCTCATAGTCATCATTGTCACTGTCACCGACATCCCACTGGGGGGAGTTTTCCTTGCCCTTGTGTGGGCTCTATGGAGGATGTCGTTGTGGTTTGTGCAGCCCTTTGAGACACTGGTGATTTAGGGCTATACAAATAAACATTGATTGATTGATTAATTGATTGAACTCTCATTGAACCCTTTTTCAATTACGCTTGCACCTCCTGGTACCCCAGCACCTCCAAAACCCTCAAATCTAGACTCAAAACATCCCAGAACAAGCTAGTCCGGTTACTTTTAGACCTCCACCCCAGATCACACCTCAATCCAACCCACTTCTCCAAAGTGGGCTGGCTCAGGGTGGAGGACAGAGTAAAACAACTTGCACTGAGCCTGGTCTATAAAATCCGCTACACCTCCCTGATACCGAAGTACATGTCCAACTACTTCCTTAACGTAAATGACCGCCATAACCACAACACCAGGGGGAGCTCCACAAACCACGTTAAACCCAGATTTCGATCTAACAAAGGTCTTAACTCATTCTCTTTCTATGCCACATCAATGTGGAATGCACTCCCAACAGGTATAAAAGTAAGTGCATCTCTATCCTCCTTCAAAAGCGCTCTAAAACAACACCTCCAGGCAACTTCAACACTTTACCAATACCCTCCTCCATTCACATCCCATCTCCCCGGATTATAAACAACTCAAATGTAAATAATCCAATGTATATACTTTTTCTTATGCTTTCTGTACATATCCTACCAAGTCAGACCTACACTGTTTCAATGTCCATTTCTCTGATGGTCGATGACTGAAGTACTGATGTCAACCAAAACCAACCCCCCTCCACATCCCACCCGTACATCTGTAAGTGCAAGTTAAAGCTCTGCTATGCAAAGCGAAAGCCATTTGTCAACAACATCCAGAAACGCCGCCGGCTTCTCTGGGCCCGAGATCATCAAATATGGACTGATGCAAAGTGGAAGTGTTCTGTGGTCTGACAAGTCCTTATTTACCCCGAATTGTTGAAGGACTGAAGCTCTACATAAAACAAGAATGGGAAAGAATTCCACTTTCAAAGCTTCAACAATTAGTTTCCTCAGTTCCCAAACCTTTATTGAGTGTTGTTAAAAGAAAAGGTGATGTAACACAGTGGTGAACATGCCCTTTCCCAATTACTTTGGCACGTGTTGCAGCCATGAAATTATAAGTTAATTATTATTTGCAAAAAAAAATAAAGTTTATGAGTTTGAACATCAAATATGTTGTCTTTGTAGCATATTCAACTGAATATGGCTTGAAAAGGATTTGCAAATCATTGTATTCCGTTTATATTTACATCTAACATAATTTCCCAACTCATGTGGAAACGGGGTTTGTAGTACAATCCTTCCATTTTCTACTGATTGTCCCAATATTAATAAAGCTAGTGTCTGCAAGGCGGGCGAGGATAACAGTGGAGCTGCTGGTCAGTCTGTTGGGCAGCTGGTGGGGGGGCTTCAGTCCTGTCACCCGACACACACACACACACACACACACACACACACACACACACACACACACACACACACACACACACACACACACCCAGGCCGAAAAAAATGGAATTGTCAAGCTATTGAAAAGTACCGTTTTGTCGGCACAGTGACAGCTGGATGATTGCTAGTACTAATAATCGTAATTATGTTAGTTTCTGCAAATGGAGAAGCTATTGCACTTCCTCCGTATTTCTTAACATCAAACAAATGCATATCAGAGATGACGCTAACCCACTTAGACCAGAAATATTGCACACTTGAGGCCATTCGATCCCTTTTGCATGTTATGGTGCACATATGCTTGATGACCTTTGAATAGCTTCTTGAAAAAGAATAAAACACCAGGAGGCAGTTTCAAAGACATAGAGATAGTCTTGAATAAACTACATTGCCAAAAGTATTTGGCCACCCATTCAAATGATGAGAATCGGGTGTCCTAATCTATTAGCCCGTTGTATCAAATCAAGCACTTAGGCATGAAGACTGTTTCTACAAACATTTGTGAAAGAATGGGCCGCTCCAGTCACTGGATGCCACCAGTGCAACAAATCCAGTCGTGAAATTTCCTCGCTCCTAAATATTCCAAAGTCAACTTTATTATAGGAAAAGTGAATATTTTGGGAACAACAGCAACTCAGCCATCAAGTGGTAGACCAGGTAAAATGACAGATGCTGAAGTGCATAGTGCAGAGACTTTCTGCACAGTCAGTTGCTACAGAGCTCCAAACATCATGTGACCATCCAATTAGCCCACGTACAGTATGCAGAGAAGGGGTTTCCATGGCCGAGCAGCTGCATCTAAGCCATACATTACCAAGTCCAATGCAAAGTGGTGTAAAGCACGTCGCCACTGGACTCTAGAGCAGTGGAGACACCTTCTCTGGAGTAATGAGTCACGCTTTACCATCTGGCGATCTGATGGATCAGTCCGGGTTTGGAGGTTGCCAGGAAAACGCTACATTTCGGACTGCATTGAGTGTGAAATGTGGTGGAGGAGGAGGGATTATGGTGTGGGGTTGTTTTTTCAGGAGTTGGGCTTGGCCGCTTTAAAGCCAGTGAAAGGAACTTTTGAATGCCCCAGGATACCAAAACATTTTGGACAATTCCATGGGATGGCTCTTCAAGTTCAAATGTGAGTCAAGGCAGGTGGCCAAATACTTTTGGCAATGTAGTGTATGAGCGCTTAATTGGAAGGCAGTAAAAACCTCACGTGGTCCAAGTTAAAGAGGACACGTGGTTATTTTAGTCTGTTCTGATGTATAATTGTTGTTTGAATATAGGATAGGTGTTCATGCCAAAGCATCAATCATAAGGTTCTTATACGGTCCGTCACATTGAGTTTGTGACGAACCCCAAGGTGCAGACAAGGTGGCAGGCATCGTGCAGGTAAACATGATTCAATTTAACCCGAAAACATGAACAAACAAAAGGGTACAAACAAAAACACTTACTGTGACACGAAGGAACTATGACAAGACAATAATCCAGCACTGACCGGAAGAGAAAGCAGGTCTAAATAGTGGCTGGCTGATTGACACCAGGTGTGGCCAGGTGCATATCAGCCATAGCTGAGGGGACACAGCACTCAGGGAGACAAACAGGAAACAGAACCAAAATAAGAGTGCTGACAGGAACTAAAGACAGGAAACAAAGGCAAATGCTGAGGAAAAACTAAGACATAGACCAAACTGTCAGGTACAAACCTGACACGGTCTGCTGAAAATGATGGAAAGCACCACTCTGCATAGCAACTGACAATGTGTTCAAAGTTGGATTTACTAGAAAACACATTTTGCTGGAAGCTTATATTAGGGCTGCACAAAAAAAAAAAAAAAAGAAATCGGTTCACATCTGAATTGCGATTCTTATTCATTTTTCAAAAATCAATTAACAAAAAAAAAAATAATAATAATAATTTTCAAGAATTTAGTCTGATTGGATCGTTAGCTTACCGAAAGAGTCACACCCTGACCTTGCATGGGGTGTGGGGTTTCCAGCCTATTGATTGATTGATTGATTGATTGATACATTTATTAGTAGATTGCACAGTACAGTACATATTCCGTACAATTGACCACTAACTGCTAACACCCCAATAAGTTTTTCAACTTGTTTAAGTCGGGGTCCACGTTAATCAATTCATGGATATGTCGTGAACTCACCGTGAGGTGTGTGCACATTTGTGGACATCAGCCAGAGGTGCAGGAACTCACCTCAGGCTAAGAGAAAAAAAAAAAAAAGTAGGCTAATGTACTAAAGCAGGTGTACCTAATGTTGTGACTGGATGAATCTGTATAATGTTTGGAAAGCATACCATGTCTGGGGGGGGGGACGTGGCAACAACTTCAACTTATATATATATATATATATATATATATATATATATATATATATATATATATATACACAGTGGGGCCAGCGATTGTGCAAGTTGTCCCACTTCAAATGATGACAGAGGTCCGTCATTTTCATCATAGGTACACTTCAACTGTGAGAGACAGAATGTGGGAAAAAAATCCAGGAATTCACATTGTAGGAATTTTAAAGAATTTATTTGTAAATGATGGTGGAAATTAAGTATTTGGTGACTTCAAACAAGGAAGATCTCTGGCTCTCACAGACCTGTAACTTCTTCTTTAAGAAGCTCTTCTGTCCTCCACTCGTTACCTGTATTATTGGCACCTGTTTGAACTCGTTATCTGTATAAAAGTCACCTGTCCACAACCTCAAACAGTCAGACTCCAAACTCCACAATGGCCAAGACCAAAGAGCTGTCAAAGAATTGTAGACCTGTACCAGACTGGGAAGAGTGAATCTACAATAGGCAAGCAGCTTGGTGTGAAAAAATCAACTGTGGGAGCAATTATCAGAAAATGGAAGACATACAAGACCACTGATAATCTCCCTCGATCTGGGGCTCCACGCAAGATCTTAACCTGTGGGGTCAAAATGATCATGAGAACGGTGAGCTAAAATCCCAGAACCACACGGGAGGGACCTGGTGAATGACCTGCAGAGAGCTGGGACCAAAGTAACAAAGGTTACCATCAGTGACACACTACGCCAACAGGTAATCAAATCCTGCAGTGCCAGACGTGTCCCCCTGCTTAAGCCCGTGCATGTCCAGGCCCGTCTAAAGTTTGCCAGAGAGCAAATGGATGATACAGCAGAGGATTGGGGAAATGTCCTGTGGTCAGATGAAACCAAAATAGAACTTTGTGGTATCAACTCAACTGGTGGTGTTTGGAGGAAGAAGAATACTGAGTTGCATCCCAAGAACACCATACCTACTGTGAAGCATGGGGGTGGAAACATCATGCTTTGGGGCTGTTTTTCTGCTAAGGGGACAGGACGATTGATCCGTGTTAGGAAAGAATGAATGGGGCCATGTATCCTGAGATTTGGAGCCAAAACCTCCTTCCATCAGTGAGAGCTTTGAATGGTTGACCAAATACTTATTTTACACCATCATTTACAAATACATTCTTTAAAACTCCTACAATGTGAATTCCTGGATTGTTTTGTTCCCATTCTGTCTCTCACAGTTGAAGTGTACCTATGATGAAAATGACAGACCTCTGTCATCCTTTGAAGTGGGAGAACTTGCACAATCGCTGGCTGACTAAATACTTTTTGCCCCACTGTATATATACAAAACCCAAAATCAGTGAAGTTGGCAAAAGCCATTCATCAACAACACCCAGAAACACTGCCGGCTTCGATTCCTCAGACGGCACTGTATCAAAAACCGACATCAATCTCTCAAGGATATCACCACATGGGCTCAGGAACCCTTCAGAAAACCACTGTCACTGAATACATGTCGTCGCTATATCTGTAAGTGTAAGTTAAAACTCTACTATCCAAAGCGGAAGCCATTTATCAACAACATCCAGAAATGCCTCCGGCTTGTCTGGGCCCGAGCTCATCTAGGATGGACTGATGCAAAGTGGAAAAGCGTTCTGTGGTCTGACGAGTCCACATTTCAAATTGATTTTGGAAACTGTGGATGTCGTGTCCTACAGAACAAAGAGGAAAAGAACGATCCAGATTTTTTTAGGCGCAAAGTGTAAAAGCCAGCATGTGTGATGGTATGGGGGTGTATTAGTGCCCAAGGCATGGGTAACTTACACATGTGTGATGGTATGGGGGTGCATTAGTGCCCAAGGCATGGGTAACTTACACATGTGTGATGGTATGGGGGTGCATTAGTGCCCAAGGCATGGGTAACTTACACATGTGTGATGGTATGGGGGTGTATTAGTGCCCAAGGCATGGGTAACTTACACATGTGTGATGGTATGGGGGTGCATTAGTGCCCAAGGCATGGGTAACTTACACATGTGTGATGGTATGGGGGTGTATTAGTGCCCAAGGCATGGGTAACTTACACATGTGTGATGGTATGGGGGTGCATTAGTGCCCAAGGCATGGGTAACTTACACATGTGTGATGGTATGGGGGTGCATTAGTGCCCAAGGCATGACTAACTTACACATGTGTGATGGTATGGGGGTGTATTAGTGAACAAGACATGGGTAACTTACACATGTGTGATGGTATGGGGGTGCATTAGTGCCCAAGGCATGACTAACTTACACATGTGTGATGGTATGGGGGTGTATTAGTGCCCAAGGCATGACTAACTTACACATGTGTGATGGTATGGGGGTGTATTAGTGAACAAGACATGGGTAACTGACACATGTGTGATGGTATGGGGGTGTATTAGTGCCCAAGACATGGGTAACTTACACATGTGTGATGGTATGGGGGTGTATTAGTGCCCAAGGCATGGGTAACTTACACATGTGTGATGGTATGGGGGTGCATTAGTGCCCAAGGCATGACTAACTTACACATGTGTGATGGTATGGGGGTGTATTAGTGCCCAAGGCATGGGTAACTTACACATGTGTGATGGTATGGGGGTGTATTAGTGCCCAAGGCATGGGTAACTTACACATGTGTGATGGTATGGGGGTGCATTAGTGCCCAAGGCATGGGTAACTTACACATGTGTGATGGTATGGGGGTGTATTAGTGCCCAAGGCATGGGTAACTTACACATGTGTGATGGTATGGGGGTGTATTAGTGCCCAAGACATGGGTAACTTACACATGTGTGATGGTATGGGGGTGTATTAGTGCCCAAGGCATGGGTAACTTACACATGTGTGATGGTATGGGGGTGTATTAGTGCCCAAGACATGGGTAACTTACACATGTGTGATGGTATGGGGGTGTATTAGTGCCCAAGGCATGGGTAACTTACACATGTGTGATGGTATGGGGGTGTATTAGTGCCCAAGACATGGGTAACTTACACATGTGTGATGGTATGGGGGTGTATTAGTGCCCAAGGCATGGGTAACTTACACATGTGTGATGGTATGGGGGTGTATTAGTGAACAAGACATGGGTAACTTACACATGTGTGATGGTATGGGGGTGTATTAGTACCCAAGACATGGGTAACTTACACATGTGTGATGGTATGGGGGTGTATTAGTGAACAAGACATGGGTAACTTACACATGTGTGATGGTATGGGGGTGTATTAGTGCCCAAGGCATGGGTAACTTACACATGTGTGATGGTATTGGGGTGTATTAGTGCCCAAGGCATGGGTAACTTACACATGTGTGATGGTATGGGGGTGTATTAGTGCCCAAGGCATGACTAACTTACACATGTGTGATGGTATGGGGGTGTATTAGTGCCCAAGGCATGGGTAACTTACACATGTGTGATGGTATGGGGGTGTATTAGTGCCCAAGGCATGGGTAACTTACACATGTGTGATGGTATGGGGGTGTATTAGTGCCCAAGACATGACTAACTTACACATGTGTGATGGTATGGGGGTGTATTAGTGAACAAGACATGGGTAACTTACACATGTGTGATGGTATGGGGGTGTATTAGTGAACAAGACATGGGTAACTTACACATGTGTGATGGTATGGGGGTGTATTAGTGAACAAGACATGACTAACTTACACATGTGTGATGGTATGGGGGTGTATTAGTGAACAAGACATGACTAACTTACACATGTGTGATGGTATGGGGGTGTATTAGTGAACAAGACATGGGTAACTTACACATGTGTGATGGTATGGGGGTGTATTAGTGAACAAGACATGGGTAACTTACACATGTGTGATGGTATGGGGGTGTATTAGTGCCCAAGGCATGGGTAACTTACACATGTGTGATGGTATGGGGGTGTATTAGTGCCCAAGACATGACTAACTTACACATGTGTGATGGTATGGGGGTGTATTAGTGAACAAGACATGGGTAACTTACACATGTGTGATGGTATGGGGGTGTATTAGTGAACAAGACATGGGTAACTTACACATGTGTGATGGTATGGGGGTGTATTAGTGCCCAAGACATGGGTAACTTACACATGTGTGATGGTATGGGGGTGTATTAGTGAACAAGACATGGGTAACTTACACATGTGTGATGGTATGGGGGTGCATTAGTGCCCAAGGCATGACTAACTTACACATGTGTGATGGTATGGGGGTGTATTAGTGCCCAAGGCATGACTAACTTACACATGTGTGATGGTATGGGGGTGTATTAGTGAACAAGACATGGGTAACTGACACATGTGTGATGGTATGGGGGTGTATTAGTGCCCAAGACATGGGTAACTTACACATGTGTGATGGTATGGGGGTGTATTAGTGCCCAAGGCATGGGTAACTTACACATGTGTGATGGTATGGGGGTGCATTAGTGCCCAAGGCATGACTAACTTACACATGTGTGATGGTATGGGGGTGTATTAGTGCCCAAGGCATGGGTAACTTACACATGTGTGATGGTATGGGGGTGTATTAGTGCCCAAGGCATGGGTAACTTACACATGTGTGATGGTATGGGGGTGCATTAGTGCCCAAGGCATGGGTAACTTACACATGTGTGATGGTATGGGGGTGTATTAGTGCCCAAGACATGGGTAACTTACACATGTGTGATGGTATGGGGGTGTATTAGTGCCCAAGGCATGGGTAACTTACACATGTGTGATGGTATGGGGGTGTATTAGTGCCCAAGACATGGGTAACTTACACATGTGTGATGGTATGGGGGTGTATTAGTGCCCAAGGCATGGGTAACTTACACATGTGTGATGGTATGGGGGTGTATTAGTGAACAAGACATGGGTAACTTACACATGTGTGATGGTATGGGGGTGTATTAGTACCCAAGACATGGGTAACTTACACATGTGTGATGGTATGGGGGTGTATTAGTGAACAAGACATGGGTAACTTACACATGTGTGATGGTATGGGGGTGTATTAGTGCCCAAGGCATGGGTAACTTACACATGTGTGATGGTATTGGGGTGTATTAGTGCCCAAGACATGGGTAACTTACACATGTGTGATGGTATGGGGGTGTATTAGTGCCCAAGGCATGACTAACTTACACATGTGTGATGGTATGGGGGTGTATTAGTGCCCAAGGCATGGGTAACTTACACATGTGTGATGGTATGGGGGTGTATTAGTGCCCAAGGCATGGGTAACTTACACATGTGTGATGGTATGGGGGTGTATTAGTGCCCAAGACATGACTAACTTACACATGTGTGATGGTATGGGGGTGTATTAGTGAACAAGACATGGGTAACTTACACATGTGTGATGGTATGGGGGTGTATTAGTGAACAAGACATGGGTAACTTACACATGTGTGATGGTATGGGGGTGTATTAGTGCCCAAGGCATGGGTAACTTACACATGTGTGATGGTATGGGGGTGTATTAGTGCCCAAGGCATGGGTAACTTACACATGTGTGATGGTATGGGGGTGTATTAGTGCCCAAGGCATGGGTAACTTACACATGTGTGATGGTATGGGGGTGTATTAGTGCCCAAGACATGACTAACTTACACATGTGTGATGGTATGGGGGTGTATTAGTGAACAAGACATGGGTAACTTACACATGTGTGATGGTATGGGGGTGTATTAGTGAACAAGACATGGGTAACTTACACATGTGTGATGGTATGGGGGTGTATTAGTGCCCAAGACATGGGTAACTTACACATGTGTGATGGTATGGGGGTGTATTAGTGCCCAAGACATGACTAACTTACACATGTGTGATGGTAAGGGGGTGTATTAGTGAACAAGACATGGGTAACTTACACATGTGTGATGGTATGGGGGTGTATTAGTGAACAAGACATGGGTAACTTACACATGTGTGATGGTATGGGGGTGTATTAGTGAACAAGACATGGGTAACTTACACATGTGTGATGGTATGGGGGTGTATTAGTGAACAAGACATGACTAACTTACACATGTGTGATGGTATGGGGGTGTATTAGTGCCCAAGGCATGGGTAACTTACACATGTGTGATGGTATGGGGGTGTATTAGTGCCCAAGGCATGGGTAACTTACACATGTGTGATGGTATGGGGGTGTATTAGTGCCCAAGACATGACTAACTTACACATGTGTGATGGTATGGGGGTGTATTAGTGAACAAGACATGGGTAACTTACACATGTGTGATGGTATGGGGGTGTATTAGTGAACAAGACATGGGTAACTTACACATGTGTGATGGTATGGGGGTGTATTAGTGAACAAGACATGACTAACTTACACATGTGTGATGGTATGGGGGTGTATTAGTGCCCAAGACATGACTAACTTACACATGTGTGATGGTATGGGGGTGTATTAGTGAACAAGACATGGGTAACTTACACATGTGTGATGGTATGGGGGTGCATTAGTGCCCAAGACATGGGTAACTTACACATGTGTGATGGTATGGGGGTGTATTAGTGAACAAGACATGGGTAACTTACACATGTGTGATGGTATGGGGGTGTATTAGTGCCCAAGGCATGGGTAACTTACACATCTGTGATGGTATGGGGGTGCATTAGTGGCCAAAGCATGGGTAACTTACACATGTGTGATGGTATGGGGGTGTATTAGTGTACAAGACATGGGTAACTTACACATGTGTGATGGTATGGGGGTGTATTAGTGAACAAGACATGACTAACTTACACATGTGTGATGGTATGGGGGTGTATTAGTGAACAAGACATGGGTAACTTACACATGTGTGATGGTATGGGGGTGTATTAGTGCCCAAGGCATGGGTAACTTACACATGTGTGATGGTATGGGGATGTATTAGTGCCCAAGGCATGGGTAACTTACACATGTGTGATGGTATGGGGGTGTATTAGTGAACAAGACATGGGTAACTTACACATGTGTGATGGTATGGGGGTGTATTAGTGCCCAAGACATGGGTAACTTACACATGTGTGATGGTATGGGGGTGTATTAGTGCCCAAGGCATGGGTAACTTACACATGTGTGATGGTATGGGGGTGTATTAGTGCCCAAGACATGGGTAACTTACACATGTGTGATGGTATGGGGGTGTATTAGTGCCCAAGGCATGGGTAACTTACACATGTGTGATGGTATGGGGGTGTATTAGTGAACAAGACATGGGTAACTTACACATGTGTGATGGTATGGGGGTGTATTAGTGCCCAAGGCATGGGTAACTTACACATGTGTGATGGTATGGGGGTGTATTAGTGAACAAGACATGGGTAACTTACACATGTGTGATGGTATGGGGGTGTATTAGTGCCCAAGGCATGGGTAACTTACACATGTGTGATGGTATGGGGGTGTATTAGTGAACAAGACATGGGTAACTTACACATGTGTGATGGTATGGGGGTGTATTAGTGACCAAGGCATGGGTAACTTACACATGTGTGATGGTATGGGGGTGTATTAGTGAACAAGACATGGGTAACTTACACATGTGTGATGGTATGGGGGTGTATTAGTGCCCAAGACATGGGTAACTTACACATGTGTGATGGTATGGGGGTGTATTAGTGCCCAAGACATGACTAACTTACACATGTGTGATGGTATGGGGGTGTATTAGTGAACAAGACATGGGTAACTTACACATGTGTGATGGTATGGGGGTGTATTAGTGAACAAGGCATGGGTAACTTACACATGTGTGATGGTATGGGGGTGTATTAGTGCCCAAGGCATGGGTAACTTACACATCTGTGAAGGCACCATTAATGCTGAAAGGTACATACAGCTTTTGGAGCAACATATGCTGCCATCTAAGCGCTGTCTTTATCATGGACGCCCCTGCTTATTTCAGCAAGACAATGGCAAGCCACATGTTTTATATATATATATATTTATATAAATTTCAGTGTTGATTTATTTACACATATACACACACATAATAGTCCTCTATTTATTGTTGTATTTGAGTAGCACAGCCTTTGAAGGATCATAGGTATGGGCAGCATCTGTGACATTTAATTTGCAGGAAAGGAGTGAGTTTAGGGTTAAATGGTTCACCCTCTTCTATTCTCTGTCACTATCATTTTTTTGGACATTACTACTTGCCGTAGTTTTGAAGCAATGCATGATGGGAATCCGGATGTTGTGTGTCAGTGTATTAACGTGCCGGCTGGAATAAACACACGCTGAGAAATAGTTCTGTGCCTGCCTACTTTATGGGTTGTAGATGAACCTATGGATAACGGAGACGTATATAATAGTCTCCTTCTTGTTGTGTGTGCAGTTGTGCACTGAGCTCCAAAAGCTAGAAATGTTATAACGTGACTCGGTCGGCACGCTGTTTATATGCAGGAAAAGTGGACGTGATGCCAGGCTGTCCTCACTCAGGTCCAGCTGGAAATGGGGTGAAATTCGGGAGAATGTTCGTCCCGGGAGATTTTCGGGAGAGGCACTGAGATTCAGGAGTCTCCCCGGGAAGATTCGGGAGGGATGGCAAGTATGGGTGTTACCATTTAGTGGTCAAATGTACGGAATATGTACTGTACTGTGCAATCTACTAATAAAAGTATCAATCAATCAAACTCAAAAACGGCTATGAACGTGACTGTGGAGAAACATGTAGTCAAATGTTAAACTCAGGCATATCCAATACATACCTGTGAACGACTCTTGCCGTCGTCGCTCAGGTTCAATGGACCACCCAGGAAAGACATGCTCGAGCAGGTTTGACTCTTGTTTATTCTTCCAATAAACTTCAAATTAGGTCGGGTCGCTTTTCAGCTCCTTCTCCGCTGCCTGCTCCTCGGTTGCTTTTCAGACGGCCATTTCTCGTGTGCTCTATTGCGCTCTTGCTCCTCAGTCGCTGCTGCAAGCTCTCCAACTCCTTCTGCCCCGATCTCTCCTCCTTCTCCCTTTTTATACACTGCGAGGAGATATGTTGATCGTCTCCCGGTGTGCGAGCCACGCACCGGATCTCGCTTGTAGCGTCGCTCCCGGCACGCCCCGCCTCTCCGCTCGGTAATCGTCTCCGCCTCCTTACCGCCATCTTGGGCCGGGCTACAGCGTGTCCTGCCCCGCTGCTCGTTCGCTGGCTCCCCCTCACAGTACCACCACCATAAACTGGTCTAAATGGAGAATTAAACCATCATTCATCATCTCAGAATATTACCAACAGGCCTTCTGCAGGGGTCGGCAACATAAAATGTTGAAAGAGCCATATTGGACCAAAAATACAAAAACAAATATTTCTGGAGCCGCAAAATATTAAAGCCATATTACATACAGAAAGTGTGTCATGAGATATAAATCTAATTAAGAGGACTTAAAGGAAACCAAATGAGCTCAAATGTAGCTACAAATGAGGCATAATGATGCAATATGTACATATAGTTAGCCTAAATAGCATGTTAGCATCGATTAGCTTGCAGTCATGCAGTGACCAAATATGTCTGATTAGCACTCCACACAAGTCAATAACATCAACAAAACTCACCTTTGTGCATTCACGCACAACATTAAAAGTTTGGTGGACAAAATGAGACAGAAAAAGAAGTGGCATAAAACACGTCTTAGAAAGTCGGAGAAAGTTATACATGTAAACAAACTACGGTGAGTTCAAGGACCTCCAAAATTAGTTGGACAAATACTCCAATCAGTGAAGATTGTTTAATAAAAACAGTGTGCTTTATAACAATTAGGGAGGTTTGTGTCATGTTTGTCCTCCTACAGAAACCATATTAAAACAAAAAATATATTTCTTATATATTTTTTCCCCTCATCTTTTTCCATTTTTCATAAATTTTTGAAAAAGCTGCAGAGAGCCACTATGGTGGCGCTAAAGAGCCGCATGCAGCTCTAGAGCCGCGGTTAGCCGACCCCCTACCTACTGTATGTCCGAGTTAGTTGGTGATGAAATCCAAGATGCAGAGAAGGAGGCAGGCATTGAGTAAGGAAACATGGTTTAATAAAACACTAAGACATAACCAAACAAAATGGGTACAACAAGAAGCGCGCACAAGGCGGATAACAAACTAAAAGAGCTAGCATGGGAGCTAGAAAACAAAAAGAGCTTAGCATGGAAGCTAGCAAAAACAAAAGGAGCTTAGCATGGAAGCTAGCGAAAACGAAGGGGTCTAGCGTTGAAGCTAGCGGGTAGCGAGCAGGAAAACAGGAGTCGTTATGTGTAGTACAAAGACAAACTGAAAACAGGGAACAAAAGACAGTAAGATACAAACTGCTACCGAAATATAGCTTACCGCTACGCTGCAATGACACGACACGACAATACAGAAGTGACAATAATCCAGCACTGACCGGATGGGAAGACAGGTCTAAATAGGACCGGGCTTATTGACACCAGGTGTGGCCAGGTGCCAATCAGCCGCAGCTGAGAGGACACAGCACTCAGGGAGAAAGACAGGAAACAGACAAACTAAGAGCGCTGACAGGAATTGAAGACAGGAAATAGTACACACACACAGAATGAATGAATGAATGAAATAAGTTTATTTCGGTCATATAATCAATCAAATCAGGAAAAAGTAAAACACAAACAAACTGTCAGGGGCAAGACTGACACTGTATTGGAAAAAGTGTTATTATGAAGATTGTGTCCTTCTTGCCAAAGTTTTGCAAGGTCAATAAATGTGCTCGATAGTCCAGAAATAATATATCCATTATTTCCTCTTTTAAAAATAGCAGACACATGCTAATTAGTTCCTTGCTTCTTTTCTTTAACGACTAAATTACAAGGCTATCATAAGTGCCCTATTATTATTTCCACCACCCCCCTCTGTATTTGAAGATTATAATTGCCTCTGGATTTGAAAATGACCAGCGCTCATTATGTCCAGGAGGGTCCTAAAGGCTCCTTAAACTAACGGCGCTTGTCGAGGTGAAGTTCACATGTAATCAGCCTTGGTCGCCACGCACCACTCATTCAGAAGTTTCCATAGCATGGCGCTAACGCTGCGTTTGTTTGGGACCAGGGACATCACACGGTTGCACAATTATACCTGGTGTGGTATTCGGGTCTGTGGGACCCGTTTTCATTTTTTTATGAAAAGAAAAGTAATGATACAATTAATTAACTTTTCAAACTGAGACTCACTGACTGTGGCTCATTTTCTGTGAAGAACATATGTCAGAATACATATTTAATGACCACACACTATACACCCCCTACACATTTATATGACATATAAGATGTCCGGGTCCACTGGACCCGGGGCTAATAGAAGTGTGGAAATTGATGTTCTGTGTACCACACACACACACACACACACACACACACACACACACACACACACACACACAGCGGGCCTCGACAGGAGGATGACAGAGTGTAGTGGCGTCCCACTGGATGTGAATTCTCCCTGCCCACTGGGTGTGAGTTTTCCTTGCCCTTTTGTGGGTTCTTCCGAGGATGTCGTAGTCGTAGTGGTTTGTGCAGCCCTTTGAGACATTTGTGATTTAGGGCTATATAAATAAACATTGATTGATTGATTGATAGTGACGGAGATAGATATATATATATATCCATATTTAAAAGTTATTTATTTTCTTTCGTCGTATTTGAAATAGCTAGTGTTCCATCTAGTACTCTTTTTATATTTTCTTTATCTCATGACCGATGGTACACTGAAGACTACCTTGAGCTTGGAATGCAGGAGTAGCAATACTCTTTTTTTCCCCACTCTTTCTTTCTCCAGCTGAGGAAAACAATAGATATGTGTATTCTCTCTGAAGGGGGGGCATATTGTGGCGTATAGTGAAAAAGACAAGACTTCCGTAGTGTTGTCAGATCAACTAGGCGATGTGAATTGAATTTTTTGTTTTTTAGGTTGGTCTCTCCAAAACTTTAGAATAAATTGCAAAATACCTATTTTATTCTGGGTTATCATTTAAAATCAGTTTATGTGTCATCAAAAGAACATGGGATTGACCAGCAACTTAAATTCCCTCGGAGGAACATCTGGTCCAAACGCAACAGTAGGTACACAGAGCATCAGAGGGTCAAATGTGCAAGAAAAAGAGAGCAGACAGTCTTGACAAACAATGTTGCAACCTTATGTGGGAACCGCAGGCGCAGAAACACAGAAGAAGAATCCCTGTGGGATGCAGAAACTGGCGGAAGGAATTTTCTATACGACATTCATATTGTTGTTACTCAGCCAGTATTTGTGGGACTGATGGACCCGTTGCATTTTGTGGCGGGCGTGTCTATTGTAGCGTCCCGGAAGAGTTAGTGCTGCAAGCGGTTATGGGTATTTGTTCTGTTATGTTTATGTTTTGTTACGGTGCAGATGTTCTGCCGAAATGTGTTCAGAAAATAAGCAAATATCACCCTTATTTGAGATATTTAATCTTACTTCAGTTTTTTTCAGTGTATATATATATATATATATATATATATATGGCGCATATTTGTAACAGTGTTAAAGTTGTTTATATGGCCACCCTCAGTGTGACCTGTAGGGCTGTTGACCAAGTATGCTTGCATTCACTTGTGTGTGTGAAAAGCCGTCGATATTATGTGACTGGGCCAGCACGCTAAGGCAGTGCCTTTAAGGTTTATTGGCGCTCTGTACTTCCCCCTATGTCTGTGCACACAGCGGTTTTTTTAAAAAGTAATGAATTTTACTTTTTGAAACTGATACCATTAATCTTGGAACCAATACTGATAGTCTCCGATATTATATTTTAAATCATTTATCCGCCGATAGTATCCGCAGTCTGATACCATCCACCTACAAACACACACACACACACACACACACACACACACACACACACGTCGTCCCCAGCGGTCCATGTCCTAGCAAACCGTCACCTGCCATCTGGTGCGGCCATTCAGGTCTCATCTGGTCCTCTCTGCTGAGACAAACCAGAAAGACAAAAAAAAAAAACATGTGCTGCTTCCGAGGGGATGACTTTATCCCAAAATCGAAAGAACTGACATTTTAATCTCGAGGAAATCCGCAAACCAGCAGCACAGTCAAATTGCTGCGGCGTGTGGCGCGCAATCAGCTCCGTTAAATTGAAACCGGACATTGCCGTTTGGTCTGAATCTTACATCACAGAGAGACAAAGACACCAAATCAGTACAAAATATGCGTGTGTTTATTTTCCAGCTGACAAGAAGGAGTCGTTAGCTTGTAAAAGCACAGATCTGTCGGCCAGTTGGCACACTTTCACCTGGAAATGAATGTTTCCTGCTCGCCTCTTGGCAAATGATGTGACAATGTTGTTTCTGTGGCGATGCTTCATCTGTCAGGAGCAGCACTTGTTGGACAACAAGGGATTTTGGAATAGAAAAACACATTCAGATGGAGGGGGGACAAAAAAAGAACATTTTAAAAATAATGATGATAATGGGCATACTTGCCAACCTTGACACCTCAGAATTAGGGAGATATACAAAAGGCCCGCGGGGGGGAAATTCTCATATATATATATATATATATATATATATATATATTAGGGATGTCCGATAATGGCTTTTTTGTCAAGAATGGACAATGAACAGCATCTTGCATCTTGCAAAGCACTTTGATTCATCGTGTATCTCCTTATGATTCTGGAAGAGGTGGGAGATTAAAACTGCTCGTATTGAAGGAAGACGTCTTGGTTCCTCCTGGCATAACCAACTTTTTGCAGTCATTGCAAATTGCCAGTTTTATTTCCGTCAGAGATACTTTAAAATAATCCCAAACCACAGACATGGTGTCGTTTAGTCAGTCACCGAGCGAGCTGGCTTGTTAGCCACGGCTACAGCACCGGCAACAACACACTGTTGTTGTTGTTATGCTCCGCTCGCGGTGGTTTGATGAGGTCATCAAGAGTCGCCAGTAAAGCGGGAGAGAGGGGAGAAGGGAGGGGCTGCTGACTGGATTTATATCCGTGTTTTACCGTACATGTACCGCTCCGTAAAAAGATATTATCGGACATCTCTAATTTAGACAAAATAAAGCCCACGTTTGCAGGCAGCAAACTCTTGCTGAATTAAGAAGTGGCCAAAAATGGTATTTAAATAAGAGTATTTATACATCAGTGACTGGGTCACTGGTGTATGAATCTTGCCCTCACTGGCTAGGGACCGTTGCAAAAGGATGTGCGTCCCCAAGTCACCTAAAGACAGTGATTTCAAACTTGACAAACACCTCAATGGCGTTTTAAAATCATGTTTTTAGCATCTTTGAAGTAAAAACATTTTTTATCTTTTAACCTTTTTGAACAAGTCATGCATTTCTAGCAGGTATATAATATATATTGTATGCATTCCACCAAAATTCCCTCACATTTTGACGTTGCACGCATGACAGTATGTGGCGTTTGTAAGAAGGTGCGCTTGTTTTAGGTCTTTGTGAGAAGGAGAGACAAGAATGAGTGAGAAAAGCCTGCAGTGTAATGCTGTCAGGTTCAAACACTGATGACATCTATTAAACAGACGAGAAGCAAGGAATCATGCAGAGACAGACTTCAATTTGGCTCAATGAGGAGACACATGTATTGGGCTGTATTCTAGTTACAGATCCAGACTACTTCCTAAAAGTCCAGCCCATGTGCTTCCTCTATTTATTTGGGAGGTCCCTGTTTACATCACTGAAGCTCTCACCGAGGGATGGGGGTAATCTCCAAAACTCCAGTTAGACACAATAAATGATTATACAAGAAATGCATATGTGTTGATGCTGGTGATATCGTCTCGTCTTTGCTCTGTCTGCGTCCCGGCGGTGTTCGGCCTTGGCAGTCAGCAGGCCGTTCCCTGACATAGACACTGATACCAGACTGGCTTGCAATCTTTTGAATTGCCAGCTTTGCACAGACAAAGAAAACAACCACTTCAGCACAATTGACAATAATTATAGCAACGGCCCTTAAGCATAAAAGTTGTGTGATAATATAAACATAATCATTCTAATAAATGCCCGCAGCTAAAAATAACTGCTTGAGAACGTATACTTTAATATCATGATATAGTCATTTTCTATATCGCAGAGAGACGAACCCGCGATACAGCGAGTATATTCCATATATGGCCCAGCCCTAGCTCCACCACGTCTTCTCCCCGCCGGATATGTTGTAGTTTGTAGTGCTTCCATAAAGAGACTCCCGACAGATATGAATTCAAATTACACGCTACATTGTATTAGAAATGGCAACTGCGGAGGATGCATGTGCCTGTACGAGCCAGTCTGCCCCACAACAACTGGATAGAGACAACAAAGGAAGTTATTGACTACAATGGCGTAAATCTCTTGGGGTAAATCTCTACAACATTTGAAGATATTCGCTGGGAAAAATGTTGCAAATTTGGTTGCGTGGAAGTCGTTCCTTACCCGTTCCACGGACACCGCATCAGTTTTAATGTACATGTAATTCCAAGAACAATCTTATCAGATGTTTTCCTCTCCAGTTTCTCCCACCGCATCTCCTTCACTGGCCGCTCACTGTTAAAGACAGCAGATGATTAGATCACCGCGTACCAACCGTGAAATCTAATCACCTGCCAGCTGTGTCTCGCCGTCCACCACAGGCCCCGCCCCTAGCCGACGGTGCTCCGCCCTCAACACCATTGACAGAGGCGGTGACCTTTGCTTCTGCAGGCGCGCTGATCACGCTCTCCCTCCACAAGTTGGTTTGAAAGAAGTATGAGGGAAGGCAAGAACATATAAATATCCCAACCATGCCTCCATGTTTTCCTTTCACATTTTCAGGACTTATTTTGCATAATAGGTCCCCTTTAAGTAAACGTTACAAAAGTACTCGTAGCGCGCAACTACCCAACTGTAACAGCCAATCACGAACATGCTGTCCTTAGTAGAAAACCAAAGACTGACCAGCAAACAAAAATGAACATATGCAAAATGTTTTTGACCTGAATGTGAGACCAAAACACATTTAAATTATTTTAATCAGTGTATAAGTCTAATTAAAACTTAGCAGTGAAGGAAAATGGTTTCACTTTTCTTAGATCACAATAATAGTACTCAGGAGGCACAGTAAAACACAAAATGTGTTTAAACAGTTCAACAGTAGTTAGTTTTGTATATTTTAGAAGATTCTCCAAAGACCTGTTTTAAGATGGATGTTTGTGCTTTTAACCAAAAGACAAAAACTAATGAGGTCCTGAGGATTAATAGGGATTTGTATTCATATTAGTGCATTTCTGGGATTTGTTTTTCTTATTTGTTTGTACAAGGCAACATAACAGCTTTAATATCTTTAAAGATGGTTGCATTTAACTGTGGCACATTGTAAGAATATTGTATATTACATACAGTAGGAAGAGGATTCATATGGCTCCATTTGTCATGGGTTAACTGACACATGAAACATGACAAATTCTGGCCGTTCACTAACCATGTAAGTCGGCAGAGAAATATTAATGTTCTTAAACTATATATATATATATATATATATATATATATATATATATATATATATATATATATATATATATATAGGTAGGTGTATGTAGGTGTGGGAAAAATCACAAGACTACTTCATCTCTACAGAACTGTTTAATGAGGGGTTCCCTCAATCATCAGGAGATTTTAATGGAAGCATTCACATACAATGGTTTATATAGAACACAGAGTGGGTGGGTACAGGCAGTTGTAGGGGCGTGGTGATTGGCTCATGTGTTACCTAGGAGGTGTTTCCGTCTGTGGTGGCATGTTGAAATGATTTCACTGCGCTTGTTGAGGGATGACAGGTCTGGATGATATATAATAAACAGTTTCTCTTTTAAGCATAGGTTGCATCTTTTATTACCACTGTTGTAAGGTGTGCTGGATGCAAGAATTTGCCATGTTATTGAATATTCAACATTATTGTCTTTGAGGTTCCAAATGTGCTTGCTGAGTTCTGTGGAATTCCGCAAGGTGTAGTTTCTAAAGGAGGCCTTGTGATTATTCCATCTGGTTTTAAACTCCCCCTCGGTTAATCCTACGTACGTGTCGGATGTGTTAATGTCCTTGCGTGTTACCTTTGCTTGGTAAACGACTGATGTTTGTAAGCACCCCCCGTTGAGAGGGCAATCAGGTTTCCTGCGGCAGTTACATTTGTTGCATGATGTTCATACAGCTGTAGCTCAATTTAATGTTGTTCTTGTCAACAAGAACAACATTAAATTGAGCTACATATATGTGTGTGTATATACATATATGTATGTATGTATACATATACACACATATATATATACATACATATATATATATATATATGTATACACACATGTTACACATATATATACACATTTTTGTGTGTGTGTGTGTATATATATATATATATATATATATATATATATATATATATATATATATTTAAATAAATTAACCATTTGCAGTCAGACATGGGCATTTTAAGTGGCATTAAAACCTTATTAAAAAGCATTACATTAGATTAGCTGAGACTTGTGCACATTCCTGTATTTGCAAGAGCTTTAGTCACCAATTAAATCAACGCTCTGTATTGAATATTAATTGAAGTCGCTCTTTTCACATTTCTTGCCAATCTGAGTTTACCATCGCCTCTATTCATCTTGCTCAACTGCAACGACTTCTTTAAAAGAAAAGAACGGTACCGCCGCAGCCCGAGTGTTTGTGGCGAGAGCGCAAACGCCGTGCGGCAGGCAAAAGGTAACATTGCGGTGATGTCAGAGTCCCGTTAAATTGACGCTTTGGCCTTTGGCTTGGCTGTCACAGCTCATTCGGCCTCACGGTCGCTGCCAACCGAGCACTGCTGGCTTAACTCAGCCACGGCTGACAATTAAAGGTCACGTCGCGTTGCAGGTAATGTTTTGTTGATGTCACGTTGTAGTGGTGCTTGTATAAAGCACTTCATTATGCCTCTTTTCACACACAATAGTAGACATTCTACCTGGGATGTTGATTCCGATCCCGATCATCCACGAGTGGGATCCACCGATACCAATCATATTCCTCAACTCTTAATTTAATCTCTATTAGAGTCTAGAAAAAAAAACTGTGTAATGACAGTGTCACAATATCGACACAATACTGTAACATACCGTATTTCCTTGAATTGCCGCCGGGTATATAGTATGCGCCTGACTAGAATTACTGCCGGGTTAAACTCGTTTCACTAAATAATTAGCGCATGCTTAGCGTTACCGCCGGCTCAGGATTAACGCCGGCTCAAAATCGTTTCGCAAAATATTATTTATATTAGCACATGTCTAGAATTTCCGCCGGGTCAAACTCGTCACGTCACGAGTGACACTTCACCTGTCATCATTTTCAAAATGGAGGAGGCTGATTTCAATCATTTGAAATCGCATAAAGGGAAGAAGATTAAGAGCTATTCAGTAGGATTTAAGGTCCAAGCTATTGAATATGCTAAAAAGAACAGTAAGCAGCTATGTTTTATTAATATACCGTAGCTGCGTGTGTCAAATATGAGTCATTAAATGACTCCCGCCTCCTGGTGGTAGAGGGCGCTAGTGATCCTTCTTGCGACTACTCGGCTGCAGAAGAAGTGACAACAAGCAGCAAGAGTGAGCAGCGATCCTTTAGTTTTTCCTCTCGCTTGCACTTTTAACATGGAGGATTTCATATCTAGAATAAGACAGTTTTCTAAACTGGACTTTCAATGG
The DNA here is from genome assembly GCF_033978795.1 of Nerophis ophidion. Taxonomy (NCBI): domain Eukaryota; kingdom Metazoa; phylum Chordata; class Actinopteri; order Syngnathiformes; family Syngnathidae; genus Nerophis; species Nerophis ophidion. Next base: position 79,045,299 of record NC_084616.1, read on the forward strand.
AAGCAGGAGGTAATAAAGGAAGATCTCCATCGAGACAGAGAGACTTTTAAAACTGAAGAAAGATAAGGAAGACTTCTATAAACAAGTTATCGATGCTTTTGATCAGAAGGAGCTGCGCATGGACTTCATTTATAAGTAAAGGTAAGACCATGATAACTTTTTTTTTATTAAATGTGCTTTTCATGATGGTATCCTTACGTCACCCTCAAATTTATAAGCGCAGGCCTAAATTTACCACATGCCTTTGGTAAGCGCCGGAGTGAGAAGAGGTTTTAAATTAATTAGCGCCCCGGTGGCAATTCAAGGAAATACGGTATTTCATTATTCGACTTTATTACATCCAATTATTAAAAAAACAAAAAGTATTATTTACGCCCCTTTAAAATCTCTGGGTCTTATTCCTGTTTTCAGTTCTCCTGTGGTCAGAGAAGTATTCCCTGAATGTGTAAACATTGACAAAACAGAAAAAAACGGACTTTCTAAAGGTCGATATCAATCTAATCCCTCTCGTATCAACCATAGACTGATACTGATCGATCATCCATTCTTACATGTACAGTTGTTATTAAAATACTTGTTCATTTCCTGCTGATATCTGCTGAATTTCGATTCCATCTACACATTATAAAAAAACTACTAAGCACGTATTTCTTCTGTTGTTTCAAGCTAGTTGAGCAGTGAAGTGAATTATATTTATATAGTTTATTAAGCACAAAAACTATAACTAAGGTGATTTCATTTTCCGTTTAATTTTATTAACAGTTTAGTATGCGAAGCGCATTGTCATTCATTAATTAACATTTTCAATGTGCTATTTCACGCAAAACGGGGATCCCCATGTGCTCTTTGCCCATTTCATCTTCAGTTGAGTTTTTGTTGAGCGAAATCATTTTGCAAATCCAAGATTTTCTCAGTAACTTTGTCTTTTGTGTTAGCATTTTGAGTCCAAACCCAGCGACCACCCATTCTTCATAGTTATGATGCCACGTGTTTTCTCCGGGCCAATGATAAACGCAACCTCACCAGGCAGTCAAGGTGTAACTGTGATACAGCCCACAAGGTGTAACTGTGATACAGCCCACAAGGTGTAACTGTGATACAGCCCACAAGGTGTAACTGTGATACAGCCCACAAGGTGTAACTGTGATACAGCCCACAAGGTGTAACTGTGATACAGCCCACAAGGTGTAACTGTGATACAGCTCACAAGGTGTAACTGTGATACAGCCCACAAGGTGTAACTGTGATACAGCCCACAAGGTGTAACTGTGATACAGCCCACAAGGTGTAACTGTGATACAGCCCACAAGGTGTAACTGTGATACAGCCCACAAGGTGTAACTGTGATACAGCTCACAAGGTGTAATTGTGATACAGCCCACAAGGTGTAACTGTGATACAGCCCACAAGGTGTAATTGTGATACAGCCCACAAGGTGTAACTGTGATACAGCCCACAAGGTGTAACTGTGATACAGCTCACAAGGTGTAATTGTGATACAGCCCACAAGGTGTAACTGTGATACAGCCCACAAGGTGTAACTGTGATACAGCCCACAAGGTGTAACTGTGATACAGCCCACAGCGCTTTCTTGGCAGCTCAATAGTCTTTCTCTCGCTGAAAATAAATCATCCTTTTATTATACAATTCCAAGAGTCGAGCCAAGTATTTTGTCTCCTACATCTATCTTCAAATTGGATTATAAGACAAAAGCCTCCCCTATCAATGCATTGCAGAGAGAAACTCAATATGATAAAGTTAAATTAGGATCAGCCCGGGAGAAAACGGCGGTCATATTTTCTCAAGGGCGCAATAGAAAATTGTTGGTTATTAAAGTTTAAGAGTGTGTTCACACTTGTCATGTTTGGTCGTGTTCAAACCAACACTGATAGGTTTACTCTGCGAGTGCCGTGTTCTTTGTTTGAGTCTGAACACAATAATCCTATCTTTGGTTTGCACCGAACAAACGCAAAGAGATGGTGCAGATCTGTTCACTTGATCTCAAATGTGAATCAAACAGCAACCAAATACCGACCCTTGTGTGGTTTTGGTTTCTGTGGGGTGTCACCTGGTTCTGCATTCTCACGGAATTCAGAACGGATGGCTCCGGACGACAGCGTGAGGTAGGAGATCATTTAATCATAATAGTACCAAAAGACAGAAAGAAACCAAGGAAAAATGTGCTGATTGCACGGGAGGTTAAGATAACAGCTTAGCACAGGATCAAGATCAGGAATCATGAACAGGAATAAACCAACGTGATAGTTGCATACCGCAAACAATGAAGCCACACCGACTGTGGTGAGCAACGTGAATAAACAGCTCTCTGATTGGTGCTCGACAGCAGGTGAACATGCCGAGCACTAATCAGAGGCAGTTGATACCAATTAGCACCCATGGTAACAAAACAGGAACTAAAGGAGTCAAAACTAACAGAACATAACGAAATAAAACATGATCTGGATCACGGATCATGACATTGGAACCCGTTTTCATTTTTTATAAAAGAAAAATGATACAATTAATGAATTTTTCAAACTGAGACTCACTGACTTTGGCTCATTTTCCGTGAAGAACATATATCAGAATACATATTTACTAACCACACACCATTAGGGTTGGATATCGAGTATCGATTGGAACCCGGACTAACTTTCCGATTCTACCGGAATCATTCAATAGTTTAAATGTCGATTCCTAGTTTCGATACCCAGTCCACCGACCGGAAAAAAAGAATAAGTCCGTCAACCCGGAAGAAGAAGCCGCTGAACACCAACGAAGAAGCGCCCACCGCCGGAAGTGTTAGCATAGCCGAGCTTATGTAGCCGAGCGGGTCAGTCAAGCATGGATAGTGGGCGTCGACGGTCGAAAATGTGGCTTTATTTTACTAAAAAATGAATTATCGGCAAAATGTAACACGTGCGACAGGACTGTTTGGTGCTTAGGAGGCTGCATGTCCAACATGATGAAGCACCTCCCAGTTCATGGAGTACAAATAAATGCGTGTCCCGTCTTGGACAGGAGACACTATCTGTCCAGAACACTCATCCTGCCTGAGAAGGCGGATATGCTCATTTTCTAAACAACAACTGTCTCTGATTTGATACTACACCTGCTGCTAATCAGGACTGGCTTTTGCAAGTTGTTTATTATTGTTTATTTGCTTTTCGGCACCAGGTTAGCTCATCAGTGGGAGCACAGTAACATGTTTAAGTACCTGCAGCATCACACACTTGTGTGTGTAAATGTGTTTTCATGAGGTTTCCTGTAGCATCATACACTTGTGTGTGTAAATGTCTTTTCATGAGGTTTCCTGCAGCATCACACACTTGTGTGTGTAAATGTGTTTTCATGAGGTTTCCTGTAGCATCATACACTTGTGTGTGTAAATGTGTTTTCATGAGGTTTCCTGCAGCATCATACACTTTTGTGTGTAAATGTGTTTTCATGAGGTTTCCTGCAGCATCATACACTTGTGTGTGTAAATGTCTTTTCATGAGGTTTCCTGCAGCATCATACACTTGTGTGTGTAAATGTCTTTTCATGAGGTTTCCTGCAGCATCATACACTTGTGTGTGTAAATGTGTTTTCATGAGGTTTCCTGTAGCATCATACACTTGTGTGTGTAAATGTGTTTTCATGAGGTTTCCTGCAGCATGACACACTTGTGTGTGTAAATGTGTTTTCATGAGGTTTCCTGCAGCATCATACACTTTTGTGTAAATGTGTTTTCATGAGGTTTCCTGCAGCATCATACACTTGTGTGTGTACATGTGTTTTCATGAGGTTTCCTGCAGGATCATACACTTGTGTGTGTAAATGTGTTTTCATGAGGTTTCCTGCAGCATCATACACTTGTGTGTGTACATGTGTTTTCATGAGGTTTCCTGCAGCATCATACACTTGTGTGTAAATGTGTTTTCATGAGGTTTCCTGCAGCATCATACACTTGTGTGTGTAAATGTGTTTCCATGAGGTTTCCTGCAGCATCATACACTTGTGTGTGTAAATGTCTTTTCATGAGGTTTCCTGCAGCATCATACACTTGTGTGTGTAAATGTGTTTTCATGAGGTTTCCTGCAGCATCACACACTTGTGTGTGTAAATGTGTTTTCATGAGGTTTCCTGCAGCATCACACACTTGTGTGTGTAAATGTGTTTTCATGAGGTTTCCTGCAGCATCACACACTTGTGTGTGTAAATGTGTTTTCATGAGGTTTCCTGCAGCATCATACACTTGTGTGTGTAAATGTGTTTTCATGAGGTTTCCTGCAGCATCACACACTTGTGTGTGTAAATGTGTTTTCATGAGGTTTCCTGCAGCATCATACACTTGTGTGTGTAAATGTGTTTTCATGAGGTTTCCTGCAGCATCATACACTTGTGTGTGTACATGTGTTTTCATGAGGTTTCCTGCAGGATCATACACTTGTGTGTGTAAATGTGTTTTCATGAGGTTTCCTGCAGCATCATACACTTGTGTGTGTACATGTGTTTTCATGAGGTTTCCTGCAGCATCATACACTTGTGTGTAAATGTGTTTTCATGAGGTTTCCTGCAGCATCATACACTTGTGTGTGTAAATGTGTTTCCATGAGGTTTCCTGCAGCATCATACACTTGTGTGTGTAAATGTCTTTTCATGAGGTTTCCTGCAGCATCATACACTTGTGTGTGTAAATGTGTTTTCATGAGGTTTCCTGCAGCATCACACACTTGTGTGTGTAAATGTCTTTTCATGAGGTTTCCTGCAGCATCACACACTTGTGTGTGTAAATGTGTTTTCATGAGGTTTCCTGCAGCATCACACACTTGTGTGTGTAAATGTGTTTTCATGAGGTTTCCTGCAGCATCATACACTAGTGTGTGTAAATGTGTTTTCATGAGGTTTCCTGCAGCATCACACACTTGTGTGTGTAAATGTGTTTTCATGAGGTTTCCTGCAGCATCATACACTTGTGTGTGTAAATGTGTTTTCATGAGGTTTCCTGCAGCATCACACACTTGTGTGTGTAAATGTGTTTTCATGAGGTTTCCTGCAGCATCATACACTTGTGTGTGTAAATGTGTTTTCATGAGGTTTCCTGCAGCATCACACACTTGTGTGTGTAAATGTGTTTTCATGAGGTTTCCTGCAGCATCATACACTTGTGTGTGTAAATGTGTTTTCATGAGGTTTCCTGCAGCATCATACACTTGTGTGTGTACATGTGTTTTCATGAGGTTTCCTGCAGGATCATACACTTGTGTGTGTAAATGTGTTTTCATGAGGTTTCCTGCAGCATCATACACTTGTGTGTGTACATGTGTTTTCATGAGGTTTCCTGCAGCATCATACACTTGTGTGTAAATGTGTTTTCATGAGGTTTCCTGCAGCATCATACACTTGTGTGTGTAAATGTGTTTCCATGAGGTTTCCTGCAGCATCATACACTTGTGTGTGTAAATGTCTTTTCATGAGGTTTCCTGCAGCATCATACACTTGTGTGTGTAAATGTGTTTTCATGAGGTTTCCTGCAGCATCACACACTTGTGTGTGTAAATGTCTTTTCATGAGGTTTCCTGCAGCATCACACACTTGTGTGTGTAAATGTGTTTTCATGAGGTTTCCTGCAGCATCACACACTTGTGTGTGTAAATGTGTTTTCATGAGGTTTCCTGCAGCATCATACACTAGTGTGTGTAAATGTGTTTTCATGAGGTTTCCTGCAGCATCACACACTTGTGTGTGTAAATGTGTTTTCATGAGGTTTCCTGCAGCATCATACACTTGTGTGTGTAAATGTGTTTTCATGAGGTTTCCTGCAGCATCATACACTTGTGTGTGTAAATGTGTTTTCATGAGGTTTCCTGCAGCATCACACACTTGTGTGTGTAAATGTGTTTTCATGAGGTTTCCTACAGCATCATACACTTGTGTGTGTAAATGTGTTTTCATGAGGTTTCCTGCAGCATCACACACTTGTGTGTGTAAATGTGTTTTCATGACGTTTCCTGCAGCATCATACACTTGTGTGTGTAAATGTGTTTTCATGAGGTTTCCTGCAGCATCACACACTTGTGTGTGTAAATGTGTTTTCATGAGGTTTCCTGCAGCATCACACACTTGTGTGTGTAAATGTGTTTTCATGAGGTTTCCTGCAGCATCATACACTTGTGTGTGTAAATGTGTTTTCATGAGGTTTCCTGCAGCATCACACACTTGTGTGTGTAAATGTGTTTTCATGAGGTTTCCTGCAGCATCATACACTTGTGTGTGTAAATGTGTTTTCATGAGGTTTCCTGCAGCATCACACACTTGTGTGTGTAAATGTGTTTTCATGAGGTTTCCTGCAGCATCACACACTTGTGTGTGTAAATGTGTTTTCATGAGGTTTCCTGCAGCATCATACACTTGTGTGTGTAAATGTGTTTTCATGAGGTTTCCTGCAGCATCACACACTTGTGTGTGTAAATGTGTTTTCATGAGGTTTCCTGCAGCATCATACACTTGTGTGTGTAAATGTGTTTTCATGAGGTTTCCTGCAGCATCATACACTTGTGTGTGTAAATGTGTTTTCATGAGGTTTCCTGCAGCATCACACACTTGTGTGTGTAAATGTCTTTTCATGAGGTTTTCAAAAATAAAGCTTTGTTGATGAAAGTGTACCCCTGTAAAAATGTATTCATAATTTATAATATTTATATTCAAGTTCATAGATTTGATATTTATATTCTAGTTGAAAACAGCCCCGGGAGGAATTAATAGTAAAGTTCATAAAAAGTAAATAGAATTAAAAATGATGTAGAATGTCAGACTATTTCATTCAGAAAGACTGTAGGTTAGCTAGCTCATTGAAAATATCCTAAACTTTATTTTTACCCTGCCTTTTTTCTTTTTCTTTTTTTTTTTTAAAGAAAGAATCGGAATCGAGAATCGTCAGGAATGGGAATCGAAACAAATAATTGGAATAGGAATTGGAATCGTTCAAATTCTGTGACGTCTCGGTGGAATTGTGGTGACGAGTTGTTCTCTGGTGGCTGCAGCGGAAGATGGAACACAGCGTGAGGGTAGGGAGAAGAATTTATTTACATAATAAAACAAACTAAGAACAAAAACACTTGCACAAAGGCACGAACCAAAAACCAACAGAACTAGCTTGGGAGCTAGAAAGAACAAAGGGCGCTAGCTTGGAAACTAGGGACATAAACAAACAAAATAGCATATAAGCTAACAGCTATACAAAACTAGATTTACCACAATGTTGGAAGAGCGGCGTCAAGCAAGAGTCTAAGACTGAATGTCAAACAGGGGCGGGCATATATAGGGAGATAAATAATCAAGGGCAGGTGTGGGTGATCAAAGCAGAGACAGGTGACACTAAATGGGTAACTATGACAACGGAAACAAAACCAGGAAGTGCCACAAAGAACTGAGGAAGACAAATACTAAACAGAATGTGATAAACAGAACCAAAACCAGAATTTGTCATGATCCAAAACGTGGATCATGACAAATTCAAACGATACCCAACCCTACACACCATACACCCCCCCTACACATTTCTATTACATTTAAGATGTTCGGGTCCACTGTGTGTGTGTCTTTGTAACACACACACACACACACACACAGCAGGTCGAGACAGGAGGAGGGTCAAATGTGCGAGAAAATGAGAGCAGACAGTGTTGACAAACAATGTTGCAACCTTGTGTGGGAACCACAGGTGCAGAACACAAAAGAAGAATCCCTGTGGGATGCAGAAACTGGCAGAGAAATTTTCCGTGGAACGTTCATATTGATGTTACTCAGCAACGGGTCCATCAGACCCACAAACGCCGGCTGAGTAGCAACAATATGAACATTACACTAAGGTTAAAAGTACACACGACTGACAAATATGTTGAAAGTGGCTTCATACCATTGTAGTCTTTAAAGATAAACAGTTCAGGCCAAAAGTTGGACACACCTTCTTATTCAATGAGTTATGTACTTAACAAAAAAAGGTGAAATAACTGAAAACATGTTTTATATTCTACTTTCTTCAAAATAGCCACCCTTTGCTCTGATTACAGTTTTGCACACTCTTGGCATTCTCTCCATGAGCTTCAAGAGGTAGTCACCTGAAATGGTTTTCGATTCACGGGTGTCAAAGTTCTGATGCCCTCAGTGACAATCAACAATGTAAATAGTCATGAAAATAAAGAAAACACATTGGAATGAGAAGGTTTGTCCAAACTTTTAGCCTCTGCTGTATTTGTTAAGTTTCTTCTGAACTCTAAGCTTGTAAATATAGTATTAAGTGTAGTATGGTAACAATCATACTTTACATGTCATATCTTATTCAAGTCTACCCTTCCTGTGATATCGCAACACAAATACCAATGAAAACACTAAGTTGTCATAATCAGAGGTCCGGATCATGTTTTGTTTAGTTATGTTCCGTTAGTTTTGGACTCCCTTACTTCCTGTTTTGTGCACTTTGGGTGTTTGTTTTCGTTAATTGGTTTCACTTGCCTCTGATTAGTGCTCTGCACCTTCACCTGCTGTTGAGCATCTGTTTGCGGTATGCAACTGTCACTTTGGTTTATTCCTGTTCTTGATTCCTGTGCCAAGTTGTCGCCTTAGCTTCCTGTGCGATCGGCACGTTTTTCTTTTGTTTATTTCTGTCTTCTTAATACTAGTATGATTTATGATGAATGAATCATCTCCTACCTCACGCTGTAGTCTGGAGCTGTCCATCTGCCTTCCGGGAGAACAAACCTCAAGCCGACAATCCACACGTGACACTAAGTAAACCAGACCAACTTCTCGTGTGTTTATAGATTTTCAGTCATTTTCAGTTATCTTTTTCATAGTTACCAGCAAATGTGGACTCCTCCTGTTTTTTTAAGACCTTTCACCTTTCGTCCAAAAAGCTTCTTCAGTTCTCAGGGTATTGAATTGATCGCAACGGGACTGTACGATTGTCTTTGAACAGGGGTCTCAAACTCAATTTCCCTGGGGGTCACTGGATGCAGAAACTGGGTGAGGCTGGGCCGCAAGAAAAGATTTCTTAAAACAATCTAACATGCACTTTTTAATGAATTCCCCTTCTTTGAATGGCTCTCCCGCCCTAGCAAAATGTTTACCAACTCTTGCGATCTTTCCGGGAAACACCTGCTCCTCCCGACAATCTGCCGGGGCAATCATTCTCCCGGTTTTCACCCGGTTTACAATATTAAGTTCGGGTCATGCTGCCACTGTCTTTAACGTCCTCTACAACCTGCCGTCTTGTCCGCTTTTCCGCCATACAAACAGTGTGCCGGCCCAGTCACATATTGTATGAGGCTTCTGTGACTGCAAGGCATACTTGGTCAACAGCCATACAGGTCACACTGAGGGTGGCCGTATAAACAATTGTATCACTATTACAAATATGCGCCACTCTGTCAAACCACACCAAACAAGATTGACAAACACATTTTGGGAGAACATCTGCACCGTAACACAACAGAACAAATACCCAGAATCCAATGCAGCCCTAACTCTTCCAGGCTACAATAGGGGGCAAGGTTGAGGGAGCGGGGGTGTATATTGTAGCCCGGAAGAGTTAGGGCTTTATGGGATTCTGGGTATTTGTTTCACTGTGTTTATGTTGTGTTATGGTGCGGATGTTCTCCCAAAATGTGTTTGTCATTCTTGTTTGGTGTGGGTTCACAGTGTGGCACATATTTGTAACAGTGTTAAAGTTGTTTATACGGCCACCCTCAGTGTGACCTGTGTGGCTGTTGATCCATTATGTCTTGCAGTCGCTTACTGCGTCTACAGAAGCCAAATACAACTTGTGGCTGGGCTCGCACGCAGTTTGTACTGCTTGTAGAGGATGCTATAGGTAGTGCCTCCACGGTGCCCCCTCAATATTGTTGTGTGGGTGGTATTCGGTAGAATGATTACCCCTGGAGGGACACTGAAAATTGGGTGTCTCCTGGAAAAATTGAGGGTATACAAGTATGATGCTTTGAAGTGCCATTTATATAAAACTCGTGGGCCACACCAACATTAAATATTTACATCAAGGTGCGGCCGCAAAATAATGTCTCGCGGGCCACGTGTTTGAGATACCTGTCTTAGAAGATGTTTCTCCTCACATCGGAACAAGCTTCATAAGTGTGTGCTCCCAGACTTAGATATGATTGTGTTAGTCTGAGTGGATGGTGCTGGATCCAACCTATGTATCCTCTTAGGTGAAGACAGTTGTTAAGCTCTCAACCTCGGCCATTCATTGAGGGGACAATACTCTTTGTTAGCATTCCATTCAGTTGTAGCAACGGTCAAGGGTACACCTGAAACCTAAGGCGGTGTTGCTATTGGTTCAAGGCAAAAATATTGAACGCACACTTTGGATCCAGCACCATCTTCTCAGACTAATGCTGACTTATTCCAGTCTGAGAAGATGAACTAATGAAGCTTTCTTGGACGGGAGATGAACTGTTTTCTGAGACAAACTGAACAGTTCAGTTACGAATGATTCAATGTCCTGAGAGTGCAAAGACCTGAGGCGATTAAGAATATTCACAGGCTTCTGCAATTTCAAATGTGTTGTTAATACCATTTAGCATGTATTTATTCAAAAGGGACTGAGCATATTCATGGAAATTTAAAAATGTAAAAATGCCAGAATTAGCCAGAAGGCTACTTTGCATCTGTAGTCCCTGGCAGGCCATATAAATATTTAAGAAAACATTGAACCATCAGACACAAGATAGAAAAACAGAGATGAAAATAGAAAGACCAGACAATAGAATTCATGTAATGCACAATATGATAAACGTTATCCTAAAATCTATGATCCCAGATCCACTTCCTCTTAAGCATTTATTTAGTGGTGTTGTTGCTGTGGCTGGCGAAAGACTGTCCGGCATACCAATAGTTTGTTCGCCTGCTTGATGGCAAAACAACTCATTAGTGGCCCATCCTCCCGTGGGAGGAGACAATCTTCGGGGGCAGAGATGCCAGGACATTGTTGGAGGCAGACGACAGCTAAGGTGCAAACAAACCTCCTCCATAGTTTGGTGAGGACGGTCTCTAGTTTGACGTAGATGGCTTCTTTCAAAGCAGTCTTTATGAGACGCACATGAACTCCGGGACAAAAAAAGAAACAAAAAACCTGCCCTCTTATGTTGTGCCACAGGTTTGTGAAGCTGTTGTTTGGTCTCTCTAATGTACCGTAGTGGTCTTTGCAATCCTCACCCCACAACAAAACACATTCATCAGATCAAAGGTTTTCAATAAACAATAGGAGTCCAGTTGCCTCGATTCCAAAATATTTTGTCCTTACTTAGGTGGGTACCAAATTCAGTACTTTTATAGGTACCGACCAAACTACTGGGCACTAATTCACTTAAAATCCAAAGCTAGCGCCCCAAGACCCCTTAGAGGAGCCTCCACTGCCGGATGCACTTGAACGTCACACTGCAAAAACTGGAATCTGAGTAAGATGAAATATCTCAAATAAGGCTGATATTTGCTTATTTTCTGTCTGATAAGATCATTCTTCTCACTAAGCAGATTTTATGTTAGAGTCTTTTATTTGTTTTAAGGGTTTTGCTCCTAAATGATCTCAGTAAGATATTACAGCTTGTTTCCAACATTTTAGACCTATTTTGAGTAAAATATGCTTGAAACTATTTTTGTCCAAGTGTCCAAAACACACCCAGCAATGGTGCACAGGAAGGCAGGGAAGAAGAGGGGGAAAAGGCGGCCAAAATGTTCATAAATCCCAATTGTGTCCAAAATACCTCCCCGGGTTTCCAGTCCCACAAGTCCCGGGATACAAAAAATGTCCAAAACGCACTCAGCAAAGTCCCACGGGACGTAGGGGGGAAAAATTTGAAAAGTCGGCAAAAGTCCCCCAAAATTTTCAAAATACCTACCAAGGTTCGAGTCCCAACCGGGTTCGAGGTTGAGTTTGAGTGGACACTCGAACCCGGGTGGGACTTTTGAACATTTCACCGACTTTTCTCCCCACCTTCCCGTGGGACTTTGCTGGGCGCGTTTTGGACATTTCGGGCATCCCGGCCGGCGGCGGAACTTGTGGGACTCGAACCCGTGTAGGTATTTTGAACATTTTTGGGACTTTTCCTGACTTTTCCGACTTTCATACCCCCTCCACATGGGACTCGGCTGGGTGTGTTATGGACATTTTGGGCATCCCGGGACTTGCACGGCCATACATAAGATTTTATACTTGTTTTAAGTGTTTAGGTCCCAAATGATCTCAGTAAGATATTACAGCTTGTTGCTGAGATTTGATGAGCTATCTTGAGTAAAACATGCTTGAAAGTAGAATATCAAATGTTGCAAAGCTGTGTCATCAACACTCACAAGTAGAAAACTACTTTTTAAAGTAAGAATTTCTTATTTTAAGAACGTAAAACAAAATCATGACTTTGACACAATTGTTTTCTCATATTAAAACAGATGACAGACAAATAGACTTTGCTGTTTTATTTTCAATGAAACAATAGAAAATACATACTCGTATAGTAGTACACTTATTATTAGTGAGAATATACTTATTTGAAGGTATTTTTAGGTTCATTGAAGTTAGCTAATTTTACTTGTTTTTAAAAGTCTTGTCAAGCCTAATTTTCTTGTTCTATTGGCAGATCATTTTGCTTAGTTCAAATAAAATACCCCTCATTTTTGTATATATTTTTCTTGTTTGTGAACACTGACTTTTTGCAGTGCATGCCCAGGACATTCCTTCATTGACTGCTAACGCTAACTATCCAAACTGCTATTATCCGCTAACACCAGCTAAAGCTAATGCCTGTGTTGCAAACCTAGCTAATTAAGGTGTAACGTAGAGGAAGGCGTGAGATATACTCTGTAAAAAATACATTGGAATATTGGCGCCGTCTGGACTTCTTTGGCGTACGCTGCCATGGAGCCCGGGTACTCGTGGTTCTGAACCACAAGTGTGAACGCAGGTTAGCATCCGGAAGCAATGCAAACAAGCTTTTAATTGCAAACCCACCGACGCCACGGCCTGGGATTATCAGCATTTGTGTTCCCGGCACCAGCGTGCTGATGACCGCTCTTTTTCTCCCAACTGACAGCCTCATTTGTCTTTGAAGCACCTGGCTGGGGGCGGGCTGAAAGAAATGGGTCACACTTCAGTAACCTCCGAAGAAGGAGGTTGTTTCCTTCTAGCGAGACAACGACACGTCGGGCGTGAGCGGATGTCTTCCGGGCAAACAATACAGAACATGCTCTGGTTTTTTTGGGCCGCACATCGGGATTCTTGTGTGAATGTTCCAAAGTGTTCACTCATCTGGTTTTCTACACCGACGTTCAACTATTTGTTATTCAACCACTTCTTCTTCTTCAGATTTTGGAGCATTCTACATTTTTCATTCGATTCAAACCGTTCCAATTTAAAACTGTTCAGCCTATTCAGGAATAACGGGCTTCACTCTGACAGATTCAAAAAATCCCGGATTTCACAGAATTCCAAGTTTTCCGGGACATTTTTCCCATTCAAAATCAAACTTCCACCATTTCCACATTTTTCCACCGATTCAAACCATTCCATCTTTAACATATTTCACCATTTTAGAAATTCTAACTCATTTGTTTCCAAATTCCCCCCAAAATTCCAGGACTTTTTAGAATTCCTGGTTTTCCAAAGCCTTATTTCCACCCTTTATTTTGGCGACTACTCCTTCCACATTCAAGCGTTCCACCGTCAAAACATTCCTCTTAATTAGGAAAAAAAACAAAGTTGTTTTTTGAACTGAAAAAATTCCCGGTTTTCCCGAAATTCCAGGAATTCCGTAACATCATTACTCAATTCTACTTCAACATTCTTTCGATCGATTTTTAAAAAATCCAACACCAACCATTTCAACTCATTCAGACCATTCAAGTTTTTTTTACCATTCTCAAAAAAATTCCCTCTTTTCCCGATATTTTTGGGGGAAAATTCCCATTGAAAATCAAGGGGACATTCTTCAAAAGTTCCACAATTCCTACATTTTTCATCTTCAAAAGATTCATCCTGTTCGGGAATCTTGTGCTCTACTTCAAAAATTCTGAAAAAAAAAAAAAAATCCAGGATTTCAGTTAAACTTCAGTATTCCAAAACTTCCCATATTTCCCAGAATTCCAGGTTTTCTGGAACATTTTTCCCATTCAAATTAAAATGGCCATTTTTCAAACTTTTCACCATTTCTACATTTTTCAACTGATTCAAACCATTCCATCTTTAACAAATTCCACCATCCTGGAAATTCAAACTTATTTTTTTTCCAAGTTCAAAGAAATTCTAGGACTTTTAAGAATTCCTGGTTTTCCAAAGCCTTATTTCCACCCTTTATTTTGGTGACTACTCTTTCCACATTTTTCAACACATTTCAACCGTTCTATATTCAAAACATTCCTCTTGATTAGGAAAAAACACAAAGTTGATTTTCAAAATGGAAAAATTCCCAGTTTTCCCAAAAATCCAGGAATTCCGTTAACCATTTGTCAATTCTACTTCAACATCTTTTGACCAATTTGGAAAAAAATCAACACAAACCATTTCAACTCTTTCAGACCATTCAAGTTTTTTAACATATTCCCAAAAATTCCCGCTTTTCCTGAAATTCCAAAATGTTTGGAAAATTTCCATTGAAATCAATGGGACAGTTTTCAAACTTCCACCATTTCTACATTTTTCAATCAATTCAAACCATTCCATCATTAACATAGTTCACCATCCTAGAAATTCAAACTTATTTTTTTCCCAAGTTTAAAGAAGTTCCAAGACTTTCCAGAATTCCTTGTTTTCCATAGCCTTATTTCCAGCCTTTATTTTGGCGACTACTCCTTCCACATTTCTTAACGCAATTCAACCGTTCCGTGGTCAAAACATTTCTCTTAATTAGGATACAAAACTAAGTTACTGTTATAACTGAAAAAATTCCAAGTCTTCCCAAAATTCCAGGAATTCGGTAATACCATTTTTCCATTCTACATCAACATTTCTCGACTGATTTTAAAAGACATTCAACACCAACCATTTCAACACATTCAGACCATACCAGTTGTTTACCATTTTCCCCAAAATTCCGGCTTTTCCCGAAATTCACAACATTTTGGGGGAAATTCCTATTTAAATCAATGGGACCTTCTTCAAACTTCCACCATTTCCACATTTTCCCACCGAATCAAACCATTCCACCTTTAACATATTTCACCATCCTAGAAATTCAAACTAATTTTTTCCAAGATCAAAGAAGTTCCAGGACTTTCCAGAATTTCTGGTTTTCCAAAGTTTTATTTCCACCCTTTTTTCGGGCGACTACTTCTCCCACCGTCAAAACATTCCTTTTAATTAGGAAAAAAAACACAAAATTGTTTGTTGAACCGGAAAGTTTCCCCAAAATTTCTGGAATTCCGGTAAATAATTTTCTCAATTCTACTTCAAAATTCCAACACCAACCATTTCAACTCTTTCAGACCATTCAAGTTTTTTTTACCAGTTTCCGGAAACAATCTCGCTATTCCCCAAATTTCCAATTCTTTTGGGAAATTCCCATTGAAATCCATGGGACATTTTTCAAAGTTTCACAACTCCCACATTTTTCATCTGATTCAAACTGGTCCAACTTCAAAATATTCAGCCTGCTCAGAAATTGTGTGCTCTATTTCAAAAGTTCTAAAAAAAAAAAATGTATCCTGGATTTCAGTTTAACTTTAGCATTCCAAAAATTCCCAGAATTCCAGGTTTTCCAGGACATTTTTCCCATTCAAAATGAATTGGCCATTTTTCAAACTTCCACCATTTCTAAATTTGTTCAAACAATTCCACCTTCAACATATTTTGCCATCCTGGAAATTCAAGCTTATTTTTTTCCAAATTCAAAGAAATTTCAGGACATTCCAGAATTCCTGGTTTTCCAAAGCCCTTTTTTGTGACTATTCCTTCCACATTTTTCAACGCATTTCAACCGTTCTACCTTCAAAACATTCCTCTTAATTAGGACACAAAACTAAGTTGCTATTATAACTGGAAAAATTCCCAGTTTTCCCAAAATTCCAGGAATTCCGTAATACCATTTTTCAATTCTACTTCAACATTTCTCGACCGATTTGAAAAAACATTCAACACCAACCATTTCAACTCATTCAGACCAAGTTGTTTACCATTTTCCCCAAAATTCCCGCTTTTCCCCAAAATTCCCAAATTGTTTTGGAAATTCCCATTGGGGCATTCTTCAAAGTCCCACAACTCCCACATTTTTCATCTGATTCAAACTAGCACAACTTCAAAATACTCAGCCTGCTCAGGAATTGTGTGCTCTACTTCAAAAATTCTAAAAAAAAAAAAAATAATAATCAGGATTTCAGTTTAACTTCAGCATTCAAAATTCCATATTTCCCAGATTTCCAGGTTTTCCGGGACATTTTTCCCATTCAAAATGAACTAGAGTGTCCGCCCTGAGATGGCTAGGTTGTGAGTTCAAACCCCAGCCGAGTCATACCAAAGACTATAAACATGGGAGCCATGACCTCCCTGCTTGGCACTCAGCATCAAGGCTTGGAATTGGGGGTTAAATCACCCAAAATGATTCCCGGGCGCGGACACAGCTGCTGCTCACTGCTCCCCTCACCTCCCAGGGGGTGGGTGAAATGCAGGGGATCATTTCACCACACCTAGTGTGTGTGTGTGTGTGTGACTATCAGTGGTACTTTGACTTCATTCCGACAGGGATTGCCTCATCCAGTTATTTTTTTTTCCACGCTCGATATAGATCTGCATTTTTGTTCCCCTTTTTCAGGGTAGTGAAGTGAAATATATTTATATAGCACTTTTCTCTGGTGACTCAAAGCGCTTTTACATAGTGAAACCCAATATCTGTAGTTACATTTAAAGCAGTGTGGGTGGCACTGGGAGCAGGTGGGTGAAGTGTCTTGCCCAAGGACACAACGGCAGTGACTAGGATGGCGGAAGTGGGGATCGAACGTGGAACCACGGCCACTCTACCAACCGAGCCATACCGCTCGCAGTCACATGGAGCGACTCCGTTCGCTGCTGTTTCCGCGCGACCGTTTTTTTCATCCTTTAAAAATAACCTCCACGCGGCTCCTGTACGTCCGGCTCGTATCCCACCGACCTCCACATGTGTGCCTCCATAAAAAAAAAAAAAAAGGGGGCGGGCTTTTCCTCGCAAACGGCGAGTTATGCATTTGTGTGCCCCGTATTCCGGTTGCCACGGCAACGCGCAGGTGAAGCAGGAAAGGGAGTACTGGGTTGCACGGAGTCGGCGTCTAAAAAAGTGATGACCCCTTTTAAAAAAATAAAAATAAATAAAAGCGAACACCCACCGACACGAGGAGGCGACTGCGGCCGCCTGCAATTTGGAAGTCAGCCTTTTTATTTGCGCTGCACCCAAAAAAAAGAATTCCCGTATAGCGTGTGCATTCTGGGTTGGTTTTTTTACATACTTTTTGGTGTATGTGTGTGTGTGTGTGTGTGTGCGTGCGTGCGCGTGCGCGCGTGCGCGTGTGTGTGTGTGTGTGTGTGCGTGTGTGTGTGTGTGCGTGTGTGCGTGTGTGTGTGTGTGCGTGCGTGCGTGTGTGTGTGTGCGTGTGTGTGTGTGCGTGCGTGTGTGTGTGTGTGTGTGTGTGTATGTGTGTGTGTGTGTGCGCGTGTGTATGTGTGTGTGTGTGTGTGTGTGTGTGTGTGTGTGTGTGTGTGTGTGTGTGCGTGCGTGCGTGCGTGCGTGCGTGCGTGCGTGCGTGCGTGCGTGTAGGCACCTGAAGTGTTGTAGATCCCAGCACATATAGCGAGGAGGACTCTGCCTCTCATCCTCCTCTTCCATCAATTGCTTGTTTCCCGGCATGGATGTCCTCCCCCTCTCTCGGCTCTACTGCCTTGTCAACTTTCTGGCACCTTCTTCTTTTACCGGCCTACCTTGTCTCCGCCCTCCATCCATGCGAGAACCCCCCGATAGCTGTCTATCCCCAGAAGGCCGCCATGACAGACACTGACCACAAGGAGAGAATAGTAAGGATGCTCCTTCGTCCTCCGACAGCTCTTAAAAAACCGCCCGTTCTTCCCGGGCTGCGCCGTTTGCATCTTTTTATTCGCCGCCCCCGACGCTCAGCCTGTGGCAGAGATGGTCATTTCATATCAAAGTCCTAAACAAGAGGTGTGTTGTAGGGGATAATACCCAGCTTTCATATGTTGGTTGGTTCTCAAAACAAAAAGGTTTTGGAGGAAAAAACAAGTTCCACTCTTGCTTGGTTTGTTAAAAAAGTAGCAACAGGGCGGCATAGCTCGGTTGGTAGAGTGGCCGTGCCAGCAACTTGAGGGTTGCAGGTTCGATTCCCGCTTGCGCCAACCTAGTCACTGCCGTTGTGTCCTTGGGCAAGACACTTTACCCACCTGCTCCCAGTGCCACCCACACTGCTTTAAATGTCACTTAGATATTGGGTTTCACTATGTAAAGCGCTTTGAGTCACTAGAGAAAAGCGCTATATAAATATCATTCCCTTGAGTCATATTAAGATGTTTTTCATCCGTGAGATATTGTCTGGTGTTCCGTGGGAAATGATGCAACTTCACCTAATTTGTCCAAAAAATAATAATAAATCAATAAATATAATAATATGTGGTTGTCTAGTGCAGTGTTTTTCAAACTTCTTTGGTATGTAAAAGGTGCTTAGACCAAAAAATGAACAAAAGGCAAGTCCTGCTTGGAAAAGGCACTGAAGTGAAGGGATGGCTGAGCAAAACAAAAGTACAACTGAACTGGCTACAAAGTAAACAAAAACAGAATGCTGGACGACAGCAAAAACTTGCAGCATGTGGAGCGGAGACGGCGTCCACAAAGTCCATCCCGTACAAGACATGACAATCAACACTGTCACCACAAAGAAGGATCGCGTACGTCGTCTTGATTGCGAAAACAACACCAACAAAACAGGAAAAGTCACCAAAATAACAGCGCAAGACAGGAACTACAACACTACACTCAAAATAAAGCATGATAACCTGGTGGAATTACGCTTTTTAACCTTTCCTGCTGGTGGTTTGCCTCCGTAATCTTTTTTATGAAAAAAATGTGCCTTGGCTCAAAAAAGGTTGAAAAACATTGGACTACAACAGTGGTTCTCAACCTTCTTTCAGTGATGTCAACATCTTTTTAATCCAAGTACCCCCTAATCACAGCAAAGCATCTTTGCTTGAAAACAAGAGATAAAGAAGTAAAATACAGAACTATGTCATCACTTTCTGATTTATTAAATTGTATAACAGTGCAAAATATTGCACATTTGTAGTGGTCTTTATTGACCTATTTGGAAAAAAAAGATATAAAAATAAGTAAAAACTTGTTGAAAAATAAACAAGTGATTGAATTATAAATAAAGATGTCTAATCATCAAGTTAAAGAGTCCTCTTTGGGGATTGTAATAGAGATCCATCTGGATTCATCAACTTACTTCTAAACATTTCTTCACAAAAATAGAAATCTTTCACATCAATATTTATGGAACATGTCCACAAAAAATCTAGCTGTCAACACTGAATATTGCATTGTTGTATTTCTTTTCACACTTTATGAACTTACATTCATATTTTGTTGAAGTATTATTCAATAAATATATTTATAATAGATTGTTGAATTGTTGCTATTTTTAGAATGTTTTTAAAAATCTCCCGTCCCCCTTGGCCTACCTTCAAGTCCCCCATTTGAGAACCACTGCTCTACATGATGTTTAGGTGATGTTTTACAGACCATTTTTAAGTCGGTCGTTTCAGGATGCGCCGTTTCGTGGGCGGTCTTTTTTTACGTGCCTCCACTTGGACAGCATCTTTTCCCTGCCATCTTTGTTGTAGTTTTTAAGTGCTTCCATAGCAAGGCTACTATCGTATATAAGTTATGTTGTCCAGATACTTATTATTTTGATATTTTTCAATACCTTTCGATACTTTTCTAAATAAAGGGGACCACAAAAATGGCATTATTGCTTTTATTTTAACAAAAAAAAATTCTTAGGGTACATTAAACATGTTTATTATTGCAATTGAAGGACAATTTCGTCCTTAAATAAAATAGTAAACATGCAGGACAACTTGTCTTTTAGTAGTAAGTAAACAAACAAAGGATCCTACTTTAGTCTGCTGACATATGCAGTAACTTATTAAGTCATTTATCTAACTATTTTGTCTACATTATAAAGGACAAGCTGTAAAAAATGAGTTATTAATCCACTTGTTCGTTAAAGTTAAAGACCAATGATTGTCACACACACACGTGAGGTGTGGCAAAATGATCCTCTGCATTTGACCCGTCACCCTTGATCACCCCCTGGGAGGTGAGGGGAGCAGTGAGCAGCAGCCTTGGCCGCGCCCTTGTTAGGCAAAGTACTGTGTCGGTCGGATTATAGGGCGCACTATTCAGGTCTATGTTCATACGGATTAAAGGGATCATATTAAGATGTTTTTCTCTACCCGTATTTTTCGGATTATAAATCTCAGTTTTTTTCATAGTTTGGGGTGCAATTTATACTCTGGAGCGACATGTGTGAAATTACTAACACATTACCATAAAAGATCAAATAATATTATTTATCGCATTCACATGTATGTCATAACGGGTGGGGTGTGGGGGGGGGGGGGGGGTCGCAGCTTACTGCAAAGTTTGACTGACTGGCAAAGACAAGCTTAAATACTGCCTCTGTTTAGTGCTTGTGGAGCAGGTGAGCGGGCGAGCACTAATCAGAGACAGGTGAACACGATGAGTAACCATGGCAACTAAAACAAACAGGAACTAAAGGAGTCCAAAACGAACAGAAAATACACTAACATGATCCGGACCACGGGTATGAGACGAGGCGTAGATCAGCAATCGTTTATCAAATACATTCCCCCCCCCCAAAAATGCGATTTATACTCTGGTGAGTCTTATATTTGTTTTTTTTTCCTCCTTTATTATTCATTTTCGGCCCTTGCTATTTATACTCTGGAGCGATTTATAATCCGAAAAATAGGATACATGTGAAAGACTTCCTTGTGGTCTACTTACGTTTTAATTGAAACCTCCTAAATCTAATCTCTTTGTAAACTCACCAATGAATCATCAACCAATACAACAACATTGTAAAGGAAACACAAGGTCAAAGGTTACTGGTTAAAGAGCTCGCAAACTAACATATTAGTCAGTTCTTGAACACTGAGGAGATAACCTGAGATAATTGAAAGAAACTCCACTTTAGTTCCGTGACCAGAGACGATACGGCAACTGCAGGGTCTACGCTAGCTGGAGCTACTTCAAAGTAAGTACCTTTAGGTTTTTCTTGGGTGACCTGAGTCCTGATGTGACTTTCATAGCTTCATTAGATAGCGGGCGGAATGACTCTTAATGGCAACGTCGTTACTTCTTGTCATTTACATGTAGATTGGAACAATTCCAATTAAGGTTGAATTCATTAGATAACTTGTTGCCTTTTAACTTAGAAGTGTATTTCTTTTAGTGGAGCTTTATTGTGTCTTGTCTTTTTGATCTTATCACTTGAATTTAATAAGGATGTCATGCTCAGGGTTGTTTGTGTAATTACTCTGTCTGATGATTATTAATACTGCAGAGTAAAACTGATGGCATCGTGGAACCTGTATTAAGTCTGCAGGCGAGGTTTTAAGGAACATTTGAACAGTTTTGGCAGCATAAAAACTAATTATTACTGTTACTTACTGCTTTCCTCCTCTCCAAGGTTCTCATAGTCATTATTGTCACTGACGTCCCACTGGGTGTGAGTCTTTCCTTGCCCTTATGTGGGCCTACCGAGGATGTGGTAGTGGTTTGTGCAGCCCTTTGAGACACTAGTGATTTAGGGCTATATCAGTAAACGTTGATT